>NC_056726.1:324744108-324856608 GCF_019279795.1 Protopterus annectens | reverse complement strand
AATCATCCTCCATATGAAAAGCAGAAGGAAAATTGCAAGTACGTCATATCTGTGGACAGAAACCACAACTGCAGCCATAATAACATTTTCTGTTACATGGAAGACATAATGCAATTACAGTAACTCTCACACTGAAGATAGAAAGCACTTTTGAATTGCATTATATCCTGATTTTTTATAGGTCATAATAGTATAAGAATAAGGTGCACAACCATTTCCGGTTACATTTCTGTGTGATGGCCAGATAGGCTCTGAATGTAATGCATATCAAAACCAGGTGTGCATCCATGAGATATTGTATCTAACTAAGCAGCAGTGTGACACATGCAAACAGTGCCTGATAAAATATTCATGCCTGTAACCATTGCAGATACTACCACAGTATGTAATGTTGTCAATGAAGACATATTATATATAACATTGTACAAGACACTGCCTGAGAATTCTCAGTGAAAGTACATGGTGAGTATACATATTTATCTTCATTACATGGCATTTCGAAACAGTGGCAGCACAATGCAGTTATAAACATTGTTAGTATAAGAGGGAACATAAATGTCATAAAAAGAGACTGACAGATCACATGTGAAATTCTTAAGGAGATGTGCATATCACAAGAAATGTGCAGTTGTAACATCATTTTTGAGGGGTTTAGAACCATTTTTCATTTTAGAGAGTGCACGGACACATAGGAAAGCTAAGAAGAGTTGTCATGTTGGCATTGGAGGAAAAGGACAGAGATACTATGTGGCTGTACATAGACAAATCAAGTTGCATAACACAGAGTTTTGTTTAGATGCCATGCAAAGATTAAACCTTAGTACTTTAAGGCAAGTTGAAGGTTGAACTTCGAGCTGGCACCTCGGTGTTCGTGAAAATCTACTGCCAATCATTAGCAGACTGGAGTTCCACTGTGGTGACCCCAAACCGGGAAAAGCCGAAAGACAAACAACTTTAAGGCAACAGACTGTTCTCTGATGCATGACCATTTCAGCTTGCTTATGGTAACTGTAGTGAATGTGTGTACAAGCATCATGTGAAGTGATACATGGACATTGCTACCAGTTGTAAATTTTTGTGTAGTCCTACAAAATATATGACAAGCAAAGACTGCACAGCAACACATCAGGTGGCTGTAAATATGTATACATTTTACTAATGGTGTTTATGCATGTGGCATTCTAATGATCGCAGCAGTGACTTACAACAATGGACAGGATGACATGATATAGACAGCTTAGTGAGTTTGCATTGTTGCTTCACAGCAAGAGGTTCATCTGTTAAATTCAAGGCTGGAGTGCCTTCCATGTGGAGTCTGCATGTCCTCCCTATGTTTATGTGGGTTTCCTCCAGGCATTCTAGTTCCCCTCACATTACAAAGACATGACTTTAGAACATTTCTCCCCAGGTCTCCACTGAAAATTGACATATTCCAAGTTGGACTTTTCTGGTAAATAAACATTAAATAAATAAATAAATAAATAAATATGAGGTACCAGCAGACTATGCTGCTAAAACAGGACATAGGAACCCTGTTTAGGACCCCTTGCCTGTTGTTGGTAGCACACTGTATGTTGTTCCATATCTGTGAGGTACTGGCTGTTCCACAGCCACCTGTGCTCTACAGCTGTGTACATCTGAAAAATATTATATATTGGTCCACATTACATTATTCCTTCATATACACGCCAATATTGTGAAACAGCTGTCTAAATTAAGTATAAATTAGATTGCACCAAGCTGTGACACATCATTGTCCGGAGAATGCAATGTTCAAAGAATGCTGATGAACATGCTTGGTCATTGCTGTAATGTAACATCTGATTTCCAAAGTCTAACATGTATGAGATATCATAAACATTTTGTTAATTCACTCATACATTCATTCATTTTCTGATTACTCACTTAATCTAATTCCAGATTTTGGGGAACCAAACTCTATCCTGGCACATGGAGGGTACAAGAAAGAAGAAGTATCCCTGAAAAGAACACCAACCCATTGCAGGACACACACATGCACACACACACACACACACACACACACACACACACACACACACACACACACACACACACACACACACACACACACACACACACACACTCATTCTCACACAGCACATACTTATGGAGAATTTTAAAGAATGCTGGTTCACTTACAGAACATCTTTGAAATGTGGGAGAAAAAAAAATCACTCAGCAAAAATCCAAGTAGACATATAATATAGGATGTTAATAGGTAAGTACTAGGCTAGCGGCTCTTGTGGGCCATTTTTAAAGCCTAGCCAATGTCTCTTTCAAAGGTGAAAAAAATCTAACCTTGTGCCTTGTGACTGTGAAGTAAACACCTTAACCTCTTTACCATCCTAAATGATGACACCTTGTATAACTAATGAGGGAATAGAACCCACAACCATCACATCATACAAGCCAGAAGCCAAACCTTTAACATGAGCTACTTGGACAATCAGAAGCAGACTTCATACAGAAAGCATCCCTACCAAGACGTGAATGGACTAAGCACTATGAGACAGTAGTATTAACCAGTAACATTGCATTTGATGTTGTTACAGCTTCAGCCAGTACTTCCATCATTATCCTGTTCTACACATAAAGTACGACCTTACATATATTAGTACAGTAGGGCACTCCAGCTAAATCACAGTAAGTGGACTATATCAGACATTTGGACAGAAAGGACACACATTGTACCTAATTAATGACAAATTAAAGATGAGATAAAGGACCTTAGCATTATGGCATCCCAGCCAATGTACCTTAAATGTAATATAGTTGCATTATCAGAAACTATCACCCTATAAGCCTGACTAGCCTGGTCTGCAAAGCTATGGAGCGTATCATCATGGAACTCACAAACAAAGACATTGGGAACCTCCAAACACTGGATCCTACCCAATTCGGCTTTGTTAAGGGCAGATCTTGCCTCTTGAACCTGGTCGACTTCTTTGAAACAGTCACCAAGGCCATAGATGAAGGGAAGGTAGTCCACACAGCCTACCTGGACCTCATAAAAGCCTTCGACACAATACCCCACTCGGGCATCATAAATAAGCTCACCAGCTTAAATATCAACCCCTATGTCACAAGATGGGTTGCAAACTGGCTCAGGGATAGAACCCACATGGTCAGAATTGCAGGTGCCATGTCAGACTCTAAACCAGTTACAAGTGGCGTCCCACAAGGCTCAGTACTGGGACCTCTCTTGTTCGGTATATATTTCTCTGAGGTACAGGCTAACACGGGAGGACTATGGCTGACCAAGTTCACAGATGACTGCAAACTGGGTGCCATAATCGACTCACCGACTGACACAAGCATCCTCCAAAAGGGTCTCACAGAGACGGATAACTGGTGCCAGAGCCATGGCCTAAAGCTAAATGCCAAAAAGTGCATAGTCATCCCCTTTGGGAAAAACAAACTGCCCACAAATTACCACATAGGTGGTAATCCATTAAGTACAGAAGAAGTAATTAGGGATTTGGGGACCCAAGTAGATAGCATTCTCTCCTTTGACAATCACGTTGCCAAAGTGGTTAGAAAGACCTTTTCTATAGCCCACCTTATCACCAAAGGGTTCACATCTATATCAAGAGAGGTCTTTGTGTCCCTCTACTCATCACTCATCAGGCCCATAATTTAATACAATGCCCCATTTGGGATGTACCTTACCCGACACCTGCAGCAACTGGAAAGTCCCCAAAAGTACCTCACCAAGAGGATCAAGGGACTCAAACAGATGCCCTACGCAGTTAGGCTAAAGAAACTCCAGCTCTACTTAGTTGCTTACCGCCTACTCAGAGGCGATCTGTGCCTGACGTATAAAACCATGTCCAAACCAGAATTAATGGACATGCTCCACCTCAGGAAATCCAAATCCCTTAAAGCTACATACTCCAGGGACTTAAACCTCAGCACAGAAATAAATAGGACATGCTGGAGGGACAGATTCATATCCCAGAGGCTCCCCTCACTCTGGAACAAAATCCCAATCCATGTTAGGCAGTGCTCCTCAATGACCCTCTTCAAGAGAAATCTTGACGAGTGGATGGGAGATCATAGGTTTACCCCTGGGATCTCTTCTGTGTCCCTACTAGACAGAGGCACAGTAAACTAACCTTAAAAGGGCTATCTTCTGTGACCTACTATACAGAGGCACAGTCAACTAATCTAAAAGGGTGGCAAAAGCCAAACACACTCTGGAAAAGCTTATAAATGCCCTAGGACAGATAGCCTAGTATCAATCTATGAACCTATGAACCTATTATGCTGTAGTGCTCCTTAAGTGTATGAGTACTCTTTTTAGTCAGACATCTTGCAGAATATATTTATTGCTAAAATTATGCAAAACTATTATAAGGTCAGTTTTAGGATATTCTTCAGCATTCTGCTCTTACATTGATGTACAAATACACACTTGTTGCTAAAATTACACAATTTTACCACAGCAGTGTCAGAATATTATTCAGTATATTTTTCTTATACTGATACTTAAGAAAATAGGCTTGGGTCAGTGCAGGAGACAGTTACAGAAGACTTCCTGGCCTCACACATATAGACGATTTAATTTGATTAATGCATGACAGCTTCTATAGTATAGCTTATAGAATGGTATGGAGAAGACTATCATATACATTCAGAAAAGCTGCATCTACAATCATAACTAAGTCAGCACTATTTATTCTGTATGCACAACGAGCCCTGACGCTTACTATACATGCATGCAGTCATGTTATTTATTTTTTTTGTTAAGCAATTCAGTGTCACAGTCACAGTATAAAGCTTCAGCCAGATTGTGTTAGACTACCCAGAGGCCAGATTAAAGTATGAGCAGCTGCAGTAAACATTGAATGTGCACAAGCACCTATGCTGGTCATTGCAAGTCCATGTCCAGAGAGAAAACTACTTTGCTATGTATTAGGGTAACTTAAAGCAACATGTATGTGGAGAAATGTGCTAGAAAAGGGAAAATGTCAGGGACAACTAAGGGTGAAGTGAAGAGGTTTTATTAGAGTGACAGAAACCACAGAGATGGACAGAAGATTGCAATCGCTACAAAACATAATAAAGAAGGTGATATAACAGCAATCAAATGTATACTTATGTGAAATGTAGACAGGAGAGGTGGAATACAGTAAAGCAACATGATATACTGACCTATATCAGTTCTGACACATCAGAGTTTGATCAGTGTACCTGTACTACAATGTGAATTCTATCAAATAAAAGAAAATATTAAACTCTAATGGGAGTTGAACCATTAGCTCAACCCACTTGTATTACAACCTTAGGTCATTAACAAGCTGAGCCACCAAAGTACTCATATTGACTGTATCCAAAAGCATATATCAAGGGAATGCAACACGGACAGATACCA
This sequence comes from Protopterus annectens, assembly GCF_019279795.1. Classification (NCBI taxonomy): domain Eukaryota; kingdom Metazoa; phylum Chordata; order Ceratodontiformes; family Protopteridae; genus Protopterus; species Protopterus annectens. The sequence goes on along the minus strand of NC_056726.1, from coordinate 324,851,213 downwards.
AGAAAAGACAAATAGGTCCCAAAGATTTGGACCCATGCTTTCTTTAGTGATATTCACTATACCAGATCATCATAAAGGAGATACATTAAAGCACTCAGACTGAAGATGTCTTAAAACACGTATTTATTTATTTTATTGTATTTATTTATTGACATTTGTTAACCAGGTTAGTCCAACTGAGCCAGGGGCCCATTTTCAATGAAGACCCGAGGAGAAAATCTCCAGAAGTATTACATATTTTTACAATAAAAATCAAATCAAAAATAAAAATAAGAGTAAAACATTAAAACCACCTTGAAACATAATAAGAAAATCAACAGTTAGAGAATATCTGTACATGAAATAGGTTAAATAACAATTGACAGGTTTAGAGAATATCACACATGAAGTACATACAAATAGATAAACCAATCAAAACATGTTTTCTTTTTTTTTAAATAAAGATATATATGAATATATATGCTATGGAAGTAAGGAGAGAGGGAGGTATAAAGGTATATGAGACAAGTACAAGAAAGTAAAGAGCAAAATAGGGAAAAGGTGTTAAAGCTGAGAAGAGAAGAGGCTAGATCAAGTGGGAGTTAGACAGGAGCAGCACCGTGTACTCTGAAGAAAAAAATTAAGTTATTTTTTGAACAGGTGTTTTTGATGAATACTTCTTATGTTTTGAGGGAGTGAGTTCCAGGCATGTGCAAAAGAATATTTTTAGTGGGACTTTCCTATATTTTTATTGGGTTTATATATGTCAAGGAGGTGTTTGTTGGAAGTACGAAGGTGATGATGGGGGTTATAGTAGGAGACTAGGTTGGAGATGGAAGGGCAGAAAGTGGGATCATTCAGGATAGAGTATGTGATGTGAAGTTGGGGTAGAATTTCAGGGGAATATAATAGACTTAAAGACAGGCCCCAAGAGATTTGAATCTACACCTTTCTTAGTGATATTCCGTATAGCAGTGCATCATAAAGATGAACCAATGAACACTTTGATTGAAGGGAATGTAACACATTTGCAGACTGCAAACCAACATTGCAAAACAGCATTCAACCCTTAGAGATTAGTGCCTTCCACCTACTTCACTGACACTATACAAATCTCTTCGTGAATATACTGAGCCATGGAAGTGGTTAGAATGAAGGCATTACCTTAAGTGTGAATATGTCAGATTGTCGAAGTGTGTCTCTTTCTCCACTGTTGTATTTATATATATCATCATCATCTGCCCCCATTTTCCTATTTTTTTACATGGGGTCGGGGTATTGTGTTAACTGTCGCCAGCTCTCTCGATTCAGTGCCAAACTCTTGCCTTCTTCATCACTCATGCCTGACTGTCACAGATCTTCTTTTACACAATCCAGCCACCTCTTTGCTGGATGTCCTAACTTCCTCTTACCTTCTTTCTGTCTGTCCCAAATCTTCCTCACCAGATTGTCTTCTGCTTTTCTGTTCATGTGTCCAAACCACCTTAATCTGTTCTTTTTGATCTATTCTGCAATTGGAACTACTTTGGCTTCTGCTCTTATGTCGTCATTTCTTCATCTGTATTACAGTGTGCATCCTACCACCCTTCTCAGGCACTTCATTTCCATCACCTCTATCTTCTTCAACTGTTCTACCATCACTGCCCAGGTTTCTGTACCATAAAGTAGTACTGGTCGCACCACTGTCTTGTACACCTTACTTTTCAGCTTCTTCAGCATTCTTCTGTCATAGACCACACCTGGCACACAATGGCAGTTGGCTGCAGCCCCTCTGATTCTAGCTTTGACCTCTTCATTCAGAGTTCCCTTCTCCTCATCCACCCCTCCTAGATACTTGATGCTGTTTACCTGTTCCACTATCTTCCCTTCTATCTCTATTTTCAGCTTCTTCTGATTACCCCAGTCTGCTGCCATTACCACCATCCTCATCTGTGCTTAGTTTCATCTCATGTGCCTTCAGTTTTTCATTCTATTCTCCTATCCATTGCTGAAGTTCTAGCTCAGAGTCTGCCTGTAATGCCACATCTTCTGCATACAGCAACATTGTTGATGTGTCCCCTCCGAACTGTTTGCTAATGTAGTCCATCACCAGTCTGAACAGCAGTGGGCTTAAAGCTGAACCCTGATGCACACCCACTCCCACTGGGAACCCCTCTGTGAGGCCGAACACTGTTAATACTTGAGTCATTGGGTCCTTGTACATAGGCTGCACTAATTCTACCAATGTTTCAGGGACTTCAAACCACCACAGTACTGCACAGATCAGCTTTCTTGGAACCTTCTCATGTGTTTTCTCCAAGTCTATGAATGCCCAGTTGGACTCTCTCCTCATCTCTAGCTTCTTCTGAAGTATCTGTCTCACTGCAAACATTGGGTCAGTTGTGCTGCATCCTGATCTGAATCCGAACTGCTCATCTCCCATCTTACATTCTACTGCTCTGTGTATCCATTTATCAGTCACCCTCTCCAGAACCTTCATGCAATGTGATAGGAGTTTAATGCCTCTGTTCTACCCACAGTTGTGGATGTCCCCTTTGTACTTGTACACTGGCATGAGTATGCTTATTCCCCAGTCATCTAGGATATGCCTTTCTCCCCACACTGCTATTAGTACCCTCAGGAGCCATTTCTCCCCTATCTCACCCAGCATCTTTATCATATCTGCTGTGACGTCATCTGAGCCTGCTGCTTTCCCTGACTTCATTTTCCTTAGTACTGTTCTTAGTTCTTGTACAGTGGACTCCTCTTCTGCTCTCATTGCAGGCTGTTTCTGGGGCAGTGCAGCTTCTGTGGGGTTTTCTTCCTTCAGAAGCTGCTGGAAATACTCCTTCTATCTGCCTTTGATGTCCTGTGAACTGGTGAGCAGGTTGTTGCTGGCATCACTTATGAAGGTGACTATTTTCTTTATCTTTCTGTCTTCGCCTTGCAACCTAATATAGTTTCTTTGTACCATTTACTGAGTTACTTTCCAGAAGATGGTACAGTGCCTCCGATGCCCTATTCTTTGCTATTGCAACTTCTTTCTTAGCTTCTTTGTTAACCAACCAGTATTCCTTCCTAGCCTGGTCAGTCTTTTCTACCTATTGTATATCTCTCTCTCTCTCTCTCTCTATATATATATATATATATATATATATATATATATATTATATATGTGTGTGTGTGTGTGTGTCCAGATGGTATGGGGGAGTTGCTCACATGAGGGTACATGGGAAGCTTGCTCTCTGCAAAAAATAAATAAATAAATAAATAAATAAGTTGTCCTCTGGTTGCTGAAGGTGAATTTGGCAAGAGGTTTTCAACTTTTTTACCTTCACCAAAATTGCCTTCAAGAAGCTAACATGATTCTGCTTTACCCTATTTCATATCTGCATGGTACTGTCCCACAGAACATGTTTCATTTGCATGGCCAATGGCAAAATCTATAGAGCATGACATGGATTGGGTTTCATTTTTACCATAAACAAGAAATGCCATTACTCGTTGGTGATTTGTGGGCAACGACACTGCTCTCTACAACCCATCACACAATGTATGAACACCGAAAGATGATTTGGTTTTATAAGCCCTTCCCAGGCATATGTGTGGTGTGTTTGTCTACTTTTTTTCATTTTTTATCGAATTAAAGGCTGGGAATGGGAGTATAGGACAGAGAAGAATAACTGAAGCAAGTAAACAGAGGGCAGAACACAAGGTGAGCAAATAATTAGCAGGATAGCAGTGGGATAGGAGCATACCTCTGAACTTCTTAGAACAATAATCCTGGACAAACCCAAAATAACTGTAATTATATAATGACTTCAGTACTCAGGGATTTGTCAGAAAAGTACACATTTTCTGAGGACTGCATCAAACAACAAGAGACAATCATGTATCTGCTATTCAAATATCTGGAGTTTTGACAGGTATGGGTGCAAGTATTTTTGTTTTTTTTTTTGGGAGGACAGGTGCCCTTTTGTTTTTTTAGAAAAGGAAAAGTTGGGGAAGGAAGTCAGAAAAGTAAGAGGTGGGTAATACAGGAATATTCTGTAGCAGGGAATAACAGACATGATTGGCAGGGTGCAGGATAACACAATGAGGGAGGGGGAACACAATTATGAAGCAGGCATCTGAAAAACAAAGGGAAGACAATGGTAAAGAAAGGGTTGTATAAAATACCAGAGTGGCATGGACACAAATGTAAGGGGAAAACCAGGTTTGGGGTAAGGACTGTGTATTCACAAATACAGTTTCTGCCATCTTAGATCTAGTGGGAGATTATTCATCACCCTGGGAACCATCACCACTGGGTCCTACTTCAAAAGGTGATGTCAGTGCTGGGCAAGGACATGACTCAACTAGTCACTGGCTGATGCAGACATCCAACCTCCCAACTATTTCCTCCCCCTCAAGTGCTGCCAGTTTGTGGTGGGGGTGATAAAAGTGTCACCTCCATTTGCAGTGCTACTGGCAGGTATCACTTTATCAGTCTCCCATGTATGGCTACCTTGCGTAGGTGGTACAAATAGGACAGGACATGTGTAGGCAACTGTGGCAGAATGGGATCCAGATGTTCTGGTTGACTCTGATGATGGTGGTGGTGCTACTGCTGCCACTTGTGGGTGACAACAGGCTTTGCTGGTGGAGTATGGGTAAGTCACTCTGCTGCTGCATTTAATAGTAAAAAATGAAGGGAACCAAAAAATAAACCGAATACATGTATGTAAGTGAAAGGGTAGTGACAAGGATGGTGGGGGGCATACAAATACAATGAAAACTGCATTATTAACTATGTTGATACTGATAAATTAAGCATAATACACTTTTAATAGTAGTATTTAAACAAGAAAGTCATCAACTTGTTGCGTGCATACAACATATGGAGGGTGGCCTTAGCCAAACTCCATCCTCACATGCAGTCTGACATAAAAGAACAATAACTTCAAGAGCTTTTTACCAAGACAGCACCTCTATGCTTGTAGCCAATAATGCAATGTGAGTTTTGAAACTAAAACAACTGCACATATACAAAATTAACATGCTGAACGTACCATAAATGTGTCCATCACAGGTGATAGACAAGAGACAGACACAGTTATCGCATAGTGTGAAATATCCAGCAGTCTGCTTCTTATGAATCTTGTATATATGGACTATGTGGTAATGTGCTGATATTACTGGGATGAGAAATATAGTCTTCCATGGCAAACATTTGGGGAGGGAGAACTGAACCCACTTCTTTAGGAATAATCTCAGAGCACACAGACTTATCATGATGATCCACTTGTGCACCTGTACAGGAAGAGGCTTGCAGAAGCACACTTCTACCATTGCACATCCATACCACTGCCCTTGAGCTACGTCAGCACTGACACATACATAAGTTATACATAATTATTTTAATAACTACAACTGATACTATGATGACAAGAGGATTTTTTGACAGCATGTACTCAGTCTGTTCCCATGCATCTATCTATTCCTTTCAATATCTGCAAGGGCTAGAGATATAAAAAGGGCATAATGAAAAACTTGATGGTCGCATGGGATGACAAGTTATCTGGGTAGCTTAAAGATGTTATGCTTACAGTAATGAGGCAGTGGCTATGCCTTGACTTCATCCTCCCATTGGCCAAGGACGTCTGGCTTGCATTGACATGGCTCACTGTAGTAGTGATGGCACTATTCCCCCACATGTAAGATGCCAGTAGCATGTGTGCCAGTTTTGGACAAATTATTCTAGGTATTATCCTTATACTTTCCCCTGGTGTAGTTGTCCTGAAGGAGATCCAGGTTGCAATGATTATAAAAGCTGTCCAGAAAAAAAATCTTGCACTTCTCCTCAGATCACCTCAGTACTCTACCCTCTCATTCTCCAACCATAATGTATCTCCTTGAAAGATCTCAGGAAAATGGCAAAGAACTAGTGCCAAAAATAGGTTTTGCATATCCCATCTTTTTTCCTCACAGGTGGGCATTTACAGGCCAGTGTATTATTATGGTTCCTTTGGACTTTAACATGTGAAACATTGCAGTCCTCTATTACTCTGTATGCGGCTAAACATACATTCTCTACAGTGACTCCATCTTCAGATGGTTAATTATGGCAAGACAATTCTTTCCACCCTAACGTAATTGGCCTCCCATATGTGCAATGGGCTTCCTGAAGGGGCTCAGGCGTATGCATGGTACTGTGTTAACATCTACATGATGTTTATTTGGTTTGATCATCATGCAAATTAAATGATTCCAAAATAATGGTGAGATGACCCCTAATCAGCATAATCATCATGCTCAGAGGAAAGTTTTTAGATGATATAAGCACAATAAGAATACTTGTTTCTGATTGTGCTACAGAAGAAAACTTCATTACCATGTGTTTCAGTCCTGTGACCTGCTAGAGCTGAATTACAGAAGAAAACTTCATTACCATGTGTTTCAGTCCTGTGACCTGCTAGAGCTGAATTACAGAAGAAAACTTCATTACCATGTGTTTCAGTCCTGTGACCTGCTAGAGCTGAATTACAGAAGAAAACTTCATTACCATGTGTTTCAGTCCTGTGACCTGCTAGAGCTGAATTACAGAAGAAAACTTCATTACCATGTGTTTCAGTCCTGTAACCTGCTAGAGCTGAATTACAGAAGAAAACTTCATTACCAAATGTACCATGTGTTTCAGTCCTGTGACCTGCTAGAGCTGAACTACAGAAGAAAACTTCGTTACCATGTGTTTCAGTCCTGTGACCTGCTAGAGCTGCAAATTTGTTTTTGAGTGAGAAATCTAATTATGCAAGTGCTGCTTTCTACACACCCCATTATTTTTCCAAGGGTAGCTTTAAAGTAAGGTCTAGAAGGGATGTCTGTTCGTCAGTGCTTCTAAATATAGTGACCAATATTGTCTTAAGGGGCACATTGCAACTGTACTGAATTTAGTAGCCTACAGGCTTGGTAAAGTAGGTGGTAGATATAGTACTATGAAATACTATTGTATTGTTGTGTACCTAGTTCATATGTGAGTAGTCACAACCTTTGTAACACTACTGTTGTAATGGTTATGTGTTTTTCTTATGTTGTGCTTCAGCACTTGTTTTGTGGGAGGGTATGCGCTCAAGACTTATAAATGCTTGACATTTACTTAAAGATTATTTTGGACACAGACATCAGTTAGGAACAACTGAAGCATACTGGATGGCCTAGTAGTTTAGTATTACTCTAAGGATTTGTAAGGCCCATGCAAGACCATGATTGTTAATTGTACTTTTTTCCATACCAACAGAGCTATGCCTAAAAAACAGGCCCAGAAAAAAGATGATGCATCTGCTGTGGCTTCAACCCACAAACCCAGCATTACAAATGCTGAGAATGAGGTGGTTCTAGAATCCCTCTTTCTCCATGGTAGGTGGCTTTTTGCAGTCCATTCCACCAAACAGAACTGCTATAACCATGCCTTGCATACAACTGTCACCAATGATAATGCTGTGGGTGGTCAGGATTGCAGTATATATTGTTAATTGCATGGTGATAGATATGATCCATGTTGCACCTGCAGAACAGCATTGCTGTTACAGGAATGGAAGGAAATGTGCAATGGACCATCTGCTAAGCCACCTATTATGGAGAGATAGGAGTTCCTGACTTCAATTAAAAGAAGTACCACCTCTACAGAGTCCAGCATTCAAGTGCTGAATGTAAGGGCAGAGCAGGACAGTCCCTAGAGAGTTGCAACTGCAGCTGTCCCAGGTATGTAGTCCTAAATCAGAGTATCAATTCCTGCAACCCATCCTTACCTTAGTCACAATAAGGTGATAATATCTGTTTGACATATGGCATACCGATACATTGGAGGTCCTATTTTCATATCCATCTTCACAAGGTATGGCCAGGACTATTACTTGTTATCATATTTTTATAGTTATAATGCTATTAGTTGCATGTGTAGCTGTGTTGCTGGGTCATACAATTACATGGCATTTTTTGCTTTTCTTGGACATTTGTTCCTTCCATGTATTCATGGGTGATCCTTTATCCAGCATCAGTACAGTAGAATTACCCACACCTGATCTTGGGTGATCTGTAGGGGTCTATATTAGAACATCGAAGTTTCAAAACTTCGAATGTTCTAATATCAAACCCTATTCAGTGAAAGCTGAAAACATCGAACATACAGAACAGCAAATTTTTTCCTAGGGAAAAAATCCGCTGTTCCAAAACACATACACACAACACAAGCACACCAAAAAAACAGCAATCCACACACATACACCTAAAATCTTACCCATAACCCTACACTAAACTATACACACACCACTAACTATCCACTTACCTTAACACAAACCCTAACCCTAAGGTCCGTCACTATCACACACTCACCTCACCCGCACCCTAACCCTAACTCACCTACCCCGCCCTAACCCTCATGTCCACACAATCGCACACTTACCTGACCCGTGCCCTAACCCTAACTCACGTAACCCACCCTAACCCTCACATCCACACAATCGCACACATACCTAACCCGCACCCTAACCCTAACTAACCTAAGCCGCACTCGGTAGCACACTTACCTGAACCCGACCCATAACTTTCCACCGCAGCACTGAAAATACCAAAGCAACAGAAAAGGATAACCAAATTCTTTCCCTAGGAAAAAATTTGGTTTTCTATTGCTTCAATATTTTCAGCTTTTGCTGAATAAGGTTCGATATTAGAACATTCGAAGTTTTGAAACTTTGATGTTCTAATATATACCCGATCTCTAGCCACTGATAATAATAGCAGCGATAAGCTGGCCCAGTAAGAGAGTGCAGACTGTGTGTTTGACACAGGGGGTGTGACACTTGCATCTGCTATTCAGAGTATGCAAACAGTCTGTATTCCTGTGGTACCCAGGATACACAAATATCTGAGTGTGCACAGGTTGATGGGGACACTATTGTGGTGGCCCTCATATCAGTGATGTCTGCATCTGCCCCTAATACTCATAGGCAGAGGGTCCACGCAATGGGCTTGGTAATGATATATGTTCAAGGTATGGTTACCTCCTTCTCCCTGAGGTTGATGTGTCAATAGGTGCCATCCACCACAAGTGGAGAGCAGTCACGGAAGCACAGATTAGTTTCACTACTGCCGTGGAAGAGGTTGTGAGGGTGATCCAACTCGATCATGCTGGCCTACGGGAGTGCATGACCTGTATGTGTTATTCACTGGTTAGACTGAATCACACATTGGACCATGTAGTGTCTTCTTTGGGGTGAGGGTCTGTCTTTGTTGGTGGTCATTTGCTATATCCACAGATACTAGCCAACATGTCCTTGGATGAGTGAGATCCCACTTCTGCAGTGCTAGCACTTCCACAGCAACATCCATTGAGGAGTTGTCCACTCCCAGGAGATGGCATCCATTTGGATATGTCCATCATTATGGTGGTACATCTATAGCAGATGTCAGTCTAGGTCATGTAGTACACCAACGTCTAACCAAGATCATGCCACAGCCAGTCTAACTCCTAGCAAAGTCCACTATCATATGCAGGAATGTTCACAGAAGGCTATAAAGCATCACATGCATCCACTGACCCTAGCTCTTCTACACATTATCTGCTTCAAATACATTCTCATACTTCCCATAAAAGCACTTTTTCTTCAGCAAGACCTCAGCACTCATACTCATACACTTCCCTGTGAAATACTTGCACTCCTGTACTCATTTTCCAACTGTTCAAATGATGGTAACTGTGCCCTGTCCTTTGTAAATTATTAGTTGAAATGCCAATGTCTGATGGACAGTATGACTAGCATATGCATTGATAAACACAGTCTGGTATCTTTGGATGCATCACTTTTACTGTAGTATACCTACTTAAGTCTTGAATAGTTGTATTGTAAAGCTATGTGCAATCTGATGCCTTTTTTCTTTTGCTATGGCATATGCGCCTACCTCCATCTGGCATGGTCATCCCCTGCTGTTGGCTCCTCCTCTGACTCCTCATCTGTCACCTGTTGTGCTGGGAACTGTTGGCACTGTAAGAAGCCACCCTGTAACTACTTCCTTATCTACAATATTATGTAATATAGTATACACAGACAGTATTCTAGTACATGTGGTCAGGCCAGACTGCAGACCACCACCATATGTATCCAGACAGCAAAACCTGACTTCAGTAGCCCAAACACCCACACTGGAATATTTTTGGCTTGTGATAGTGCACAATTGTACCCTTCGTCAGTTAGATTATTCTAATGGGTGACACATGACAGGGTCTAAGGCATATCCAGTATCACCCACCTGATGCCCCTGTCAGAATTCAGCCCTCACAAACCATTTATAAATGTCACATACGCCATTTATGGGAGTCATGAAAACTCCCTGATTGGCATTACAGACCACTGCCAGTTGATGGAGTGATACTATTTGTGGTTAGTGTACATATTCCCAGTTGACCATGTGGAGTCTTTATTTCAGTTTGGGGATAGTCTATACCCCTTGGTACCTCAGAGAAATAGTCTATATCATAGAATTCCTGCATGGCATTTGATTTCTCCACTGGGGTACATGGGGACCATATATGCTCCCCCACCTGCTAAAGCATGGCATCAAAAAATTCAGGAGTATTTTTGAAGCAGACACCTGGGATATGTTACTGTGTCTACAGAAGGTATTTGAAAGGTCTCTGTAGTTAATATACATAAAGCCATACATACTTTGGTATCCACTGAGATAGGTACTCCATGACTCCCATAGCGCTACAGATGTGGCTGACACATCCACTATTTCCTGTATGGTGTCCCTGTCCACATGGTACCAGTCGACTATGCTTGGTGTCATGAAAGGCTTGAAATTTTAAGCATGGTTGGATGACAAGGCACCTTCAGGAACACTGTAGTGCAGCATCGGGTAAAGCAGCTACTGTAAAAGCTTCCTGCAGATACACATGTACTATGGCTGCAGCAACCCCAGGTATATTTGTGCAATATACTCTGTCTGAACATGGTCATATGGCCATGTTCATATTTAAGGTGAAAGCAAAGCCACTTCATGGAATTTAAATGTTTCTGAATTACTCTGCCTTCTTGATTTGCCTCATTATCTTATGAAGCACTTTGTTATACAGATATTAGCATATAACACGGCCAATCATAGTATTGGCCTTGCCACATTGTGTAGCTGGATTTTCTGAATTGCACCCACCCTGCTCATGGCTTCTTGTCACTCAAATTCACTTAGTGCAATGCGGCAACATTTTCTGAATCCAGTGTAGCCTTTAGGACATTTAAAGATGATATTTTGAAAGTACTCCTAAATTATATAATATATAATAGAAATAACAGTATTGAGTCTGAGATACCTATTACCCATCCTGAAATGAGGGAATGATATCAATACATTCATACCTGTAGTGTGAGACTCATGGAGGAATAAGAAAGCCGAATGATAGGTAGAAATCCAAGTCAGCAGTTGTTGCTTGTGGGGCCTTACCCCTAGAGAGATATCCTTTGAGCCCCCCAATATCACAATGTGAGCACATCTTAGCTATTCAAGGATGAAGTCATAAAGGCGGCCCCCCAACATCAGAGTACAGGCTCAGCTTAGCTACTGTTATCTAAGGTATGCTACAAGAGGCATAATCTGATACAGCCTATTTATCTAGCTCCACAAACTGCAACTAATTTCTAATATGCATAGTTATTGTTAACCAGACCAGAACAATTATCCTGCAGTGTGTGCATCTTTTTCTCTCTGTTAGTGGTGTAACAAGTATTCCACGGTATTTAGCTCATATTTGTTTCTTGAGTCACTACTGCTTTTGGCTTCTACTGCTTTGTTTCTGTCCAAGGCTACTAATATATGTTATGTTATTTTGCAGACACAGTAGTAATGAAAACTGTTTCCTATTTCTAGTTTTCCTGCTTCAGTCAGTAAAGCACATTACTTTCTTATTTTTGTTGTTGTACTGCCAAGCTGCGAGTTACCTGAAAACTGCATGTGCACAGATTGATTAGCTCTCACTGTGAGGGAGGTCTAATCTAACATTAGAAATCACTGTGATAGCCTTGTTTTGCATATTTAGTACACTGCAGAAGGTGAAATAGGGACTTTACATTGTCTGTAGGTATGAGTGCATGCCTATATGATACAGAAGAAGACCTGGCATCCTACGTCCGTTTCCCCCTTTGCCTTGTAATCTCTGCAAATAGTGGTAGCTGTCCTCAGGGTCATTTTAAGAGTCAGCTGTGACTCATGTGACTGAGAAAGATCGAATAATATTAATCACAGTTGTCATTTGCTTGGTTTACTTACCTAGTACACTGTAGTCTAATATTTGACAGTGCTCTGTGGTCTCCATGTTTTGCTCAGCTAATGCCTCCATTCATGCTTACAAGTCACATCTGACTCCCATAGTGACCCCATGAGCAGTGCTGACAGCACCTACAGAGTTTATCAGGTAAGAAAGGAATGTAAGCAGATTTCCAGGCATTTCTTCGTGATACAAACACAGTGTATTCTACTGTAATTTAATGTCTGGTTCAATTAATATATCTGTATTCTACAGATATTCATATACAATGCTGTTATACTGTTGGTTAAACATACTAGGCAATGTATGTATTGTACAGTTATATATGCTTATGATCTGCTATTATAATGGTTTTCTATCACTAATGAATGTCATTATTTACTGATCTGTATTAATGTTCTCCTCTTCTGTCTGCAGATGTTAGTGCTGTTGTTGTGCGTGGCGCACTTTGCTTAGCATTCTGCTTACGCATGTAGCTACCAGAGACCTGTGCTATAGTACTTCCATTCCAAGACTGATTATCACATAAACTCCAATATTTTGCTGCAGTTTAATCAGTCTTTCAATTCATGTTAATGTATTCTAGAGATAGACATTCATGATCAGTTATGTTATATTATTGGTGTAGTATGCCAGGCAATGTACCTGTTGTATATTTTTATATGTGTATGATTTCCTGTTACATTGATTTCCTACCATTAGTCAATGTCACCTTTCCATGCACACATGGAACACTACAATATAGGTAGTTATTGTATGCAAGCATCTAGTGCCTGGTGCCAATCCCCAAAGTACCATCCCACCCTCTTAGCTCTTCAAGTGAAGAGTAAAAAATTACTTTTGATTACTTTAGAAAGCCATTTGATGTATCAGCTTTCTACAGTAGCCAAGTCCATGATCCCACAGCTCTTCCAGTGAAAACGAAGACCAAAAAAAAAGGACTTGCTTACTTTGATTGGTCCATTGGCTTTCTGCATCCGCCAGATCCATGTCCTCTTCAGCTCTTCCACTGAAAAAAAAATAAGACATCAGCTAACTGTAAACAGCCAGTTGGTGCATCAACTTCCTACCGCAACCATTCCACAAACACATGCAGCTCATCAAGTGAGGAAAAGAAAAAAAAGAGGACTATGGCTTACTGTAGAAAGCTGATTGGTGCATCGGCTTCTTGCATCAGTCATTCCATGCACCTCCCAATTCTTCAACTGAAGAGCAGAAATTAAAAAAAATGACTTGAGCATACTGTAGAAAGACGTTTGTACCAATCATCTTCCTACTGATACTACACACTCCCCTCAGCTCTTCAACAAAAAAGAAAAACCTGAAGTGTCTTTCCATACCAGCATTTTGGTATATTAAAAATCAATGTAATTATGCATGCTGCAAGAACTCTCGATTGCACCTACTAACACTTTGAGCCTTTGGCAGTTGGTCCTTTGCCCTATTCTTGTTGTGCTACAGTATGCAAGCAGTATTGACTGATGCTGCACATTCTGGTATTTTGGCTAACATAATTTACTTCTTAAGGCAGAGCAGAATAAAGTCCTTAATGCTCTCCAGGTAGCCAGTTTTCAACTATCAGCATGCAGGGGATGATGGGAATGAGCAGCCAATGAAGGCACACCCTTCCCTGTTGGAACAACACAGCCTAATCCCCTTGCATTACCAGCTTTAAGAATCCAGTGAGCTCTATGATGTAAGAGATATATCATTTGGAGGGTGAAGTTGCTCAAGCTAAGAAGCATGCATACACCTCCTGAAGGCAGCAATTACAGAGCTCATGAGGATGCCGTGGGCTAGAGAGGGGATCGTATACACTGCATGGCTGCAGTACAAAGCTACAACAGTATCTTCGATCTTCTTAATGGTCCCAGACATGGATCATTTTGAGCCCAAGCAAGGCTAAGACAAGTCTGATAGAGCCAGTGAATGAGGACGGCAGCTGATGGTCAGGTGCAGGGATGGAAAAAAAACATACTCCATTGTTTTATTTTCTAGAAGACAACAATCTGTGTTGGAACATGTTGATTGAGGAGCTTTACGCAAAAGGGTAAAATCCTTGGATCGCCTCCAACATCACAGTAAAGGCTTATCATAGTTACTGCTGTCCAAAGTATGCCATAAGAGCTATAGTCTGTTACAATCTACTTAGCTTGTTTCACAAACAGCTGCTCATTGGTAATATGCATAGTTACTGTTAACTGATCTGTCCATGTAATGCCACATTTTGTCCCTGTTAGCGATGTTACCTGTCTCCTGGTATTTCACTCACATTTGCTTCTCCAGTCAAATATCACTTTTGGCTACTTTGTCCTGCTTTGGACACAACAGAAGAGTCTTCATGGGTTCTGTTCATGCAGCTTTATTCTATACAAACACATCACTATAAAGGTTTACTGACTTTAACTTAAGTAACTTATATACAAACTAACCACTGCAATCATGCATGCTCTCACTGTGGCTGCTCTTACAAAATGGCACGAGGGAGTGCACATGCATGTACTGCCTTGACATGCGTCTTAAAGATACAGCACACTTCACCTGCAATCTGATCTACATCCTCCCTCTTTGACAATGTGATCTTATGACACTATAAGTCTTGTTAGCATGCAGAAATCACAGGTAATTCTTGGCCATGCATTAGACAATGCTAAGTACACCTATATATACAATTTTGTCCACGTTGCTGTATATTTCACACTTAGCATTGACACTCGCCCATATCGTGTGACATAAAACTGGGAATTAAATTTAGCAACTGGAACTGTCTCTTCAAAATGTTTGACCTGTGGAACATCTGGAACATTTCTTGGAATGGAATCAGAATTTTGAACTTATTTTGGTATGGAAACAGTGTCTGATTCATTCTTAGATTTGAAGTTTGCATCACAGAAACAATGCTGTGATGGTAATGATGGTTCTGATACGGGAAGAATATGTTTCCAGTTCCTCCTATATTCTACACCTTCTGAATCTACCAAGTAGGTTCTTGGCTGAGCACAGATGCCTGTAATCTGTCCAATTCAATCAAAACCTTTCATTGTCTGGATTCATACCGTTTCTCCTTCCCTCAACAGATGAAGTAATCTGTTCAATCTGTCATAACTAGATTTCTGGATATTACGCTTCTTAACCAACTGAGCCTTGATGAATTTACTGTTCTTAGGTTTAGGTGTCAATAAACTGGAAGTAATGGGTAGATAGTTCTAGTTTGTCTGGAAAGCAGTCTTTGAGCAGGTGAGCGAAGAATAGGTTTACTATTGAAAATGCGGATGGCACTTGGGCGACAGTCGGATAGTCGAACGTATAAGGTCGTAAACAAGGATGTCAAAGACAAAATAATCAATCTAGGAACGGTTTTAACATGGGTCGAGGTAGGTGTTCAGTATTATTCCCTACTACAAACATCTTCCCTACCTCAACCCATGTTAAAACCGTTCCTAGATTGATTATTTTGTCTTCAACATCCTTGTTTACGACCTTATACGTTCGACTATCTGACTGTCGCCCAAGTGCCGTTCGCATTTTCAATAGTAAACCCGAAGAATATTGTCATAAGGTACGTTTCTGAGATTAAGCAAATTTAAGAACACATTGGTATTGTCACGCTTTGACCTTTCAAGTAACTGCTTTGCATTCTGTACTGCATGTTCAGCTAGACCATTGGACTGAGGATATTCAGGACAACTAGTGACATGTGCAAAGTCCCAGTCTTTTGAAAATTTCTGAAACAACTGGTTAGTAACTTGAGTACCATTGTCAGAAAGAAGTTTGTGTGGACTACCATGAACTGAGAAATGATGTTTTAGCTTAGTAATAACAGCAGTGGATGTTAGGTTAGGTAGTAGATCAATCTCAACCTAATTCAATTAAGAGTCTACTATAACTTAGCGGTGTTGATTGTTTCACTCACAGATGTCAGCTGCAACTGTTGACAAAGGTAGTTCAGGAACTGGACTTAACTGAAGTGGTTCTCTTTGCAAACGTGGTCTAGTACTATTGCATACTGAACAAGATGAAAGTGCTTTATAAATGTGTTTAGGTAATGAAGGCCAAAATACTAATTCTCTCACTCTTCTCCTAGTGGAAGTGGAACCTGGGTGACCATGTTGCAAAATCTGGATATATTCCTGTTGTAAGGAACCAGGAACAACAATTCTAGGACCTATGAAAATAATGCCATCTTCCATCAACAATTCATTGCACTTCAGGCGGTACACTAGATTGCTTTGATGGTTGTCCAACATTAATGTAGTGAGTGAACGTCTGCAAAATTGGATCAATCTGACCGTGTTTTCTCAACTCATCAAGTCGAGTGGTCAAAAAATACGCACTACCATCACATCAAAGTCAAAATTCTGTTCTGTCATATTTCTGAGAGATCTGGATAAGGTATTAGCCAAATAAACCAATTTACCTTTTGTATAGGCCATTTTGAAATTGTACTTTTGCAGTTTGAGCATCGTTCTTTGCAATCTTGCTGGAGCGTAATGCATAGGCTTCTTTAGAATAGTAACTAGAGGTTGGTGGTGAGCCTCAATCTGAATAGGTTGACCATAAATATAATCATGAAACTTAGAACATGCAGATACTATTGCCAAAAGCTCCTTCTCAATCTGAGCACACTGCATCTCAGTTTTGGTTAGCTTTCTAGGTGCACAGGCTACTGGTCTGCCCTCTTGATGTATAACTGTGCCAAGACCAAATTTTGAAGCATCACAGGAAAGAGCAACTGGTTTGTTTATGTCATAATATCTTAATGTAGGGTGGGTGGCAATTTTCTGCTTAAGGTCGTCAAACCTCCTTCTGGTGCCTTCCCAACCATGACCATACAACATTTTTGTATATTAGCTCTCTTAAAGGTGCTGTCAACTCACTAAAGTCTGATATAAACTTGCCTAAATAGTTGACCATGCCTAGAAAATATTGTAGAGCTTATACATTATCTGGTGCTGACATATCAAGAATAGTGGCTTGCTTGGTCGGGTCTGGTCTCAAGTCCATACTCATGAACAAATGTCCTATATATGTAACTAATTTGCACTTCAAAGGATTGAACTTCAAGTTTACTTCATGTGCTCTATCTAGAACTTTCTTGAGGTTTCTATCATGCTTTGCTCCACCATTGCCTCCAACCAATAAATCATCTACTATTATGGCACAAGGATAACCCAAAAACATTTGCTCCATTCCACGATGAAAGACTTCACTTGCAGAATTTATTCCAAATGACATTCTTAGGAATCTGTATCTGCCAAATGGAGTACCAAAAGTAGTTAGAAATGAAGATTTGTGATCAAGAATCACTTGCCAAAATGAACTCTCTGCATCCAATACGGAGAAAACAATGGCATTCAGTATTAAGGCTGCAACTTCTTTGACTGTGCACATTGGATGATACAGTCTCTTCAATGCTTTGTTCAGTTCTCTTGGGTCAATACATGTATTGATATAATCTAAGCCTTTTTTGTGAGCTTCTACCATAGATGATAACCATTCAGATGGTTCTGTGACTGGACAAATCACACCTTGGTGCACCATTTTAGCCAACTGAGTTTTAACTTTATCCTGTATAGCTATCCAAACTGTTCTTGCTGGTCTGACTACAGGAGTGACCTCTGGATCTAACTTCATGGAATGCACAACTGGAAGTTTGCCTAACTTGTCATCAAAAACATCAGCATACTCTGAGAAAATGGCTTCAGAAAAATTAGAACTCAGAAATGCACTTACACGATGAACTTCTTTAGCAAAAGAAAGCAGCCTCATTCCTAAACTATCTTGGAGACCCAATAAAGATTGCATTGGTCTTCGGACTACATAGAACAACAAGTTGTAACAGTTCTCGGCCAAATAACATGAAATATCACTGAACCTTCGGTTTGAATTTTTTCACCTCCATAACCAACAAGACTCGCACTACTGGCTAGATTGAGTTGTTTGTTAGTTCTCAGTTTAGCAAATGTGTCTGCTGATACACTTTGAACCAGTGTCTGCTTTGAGCTCTGTGGATTTTCCATTAATTCGGGCAGTACAAAACACCTCACTTCTTGTTAATAAATTCACTACATCATCTCTTTCATCAAGCACTGATATTCCATCTACATAAAAAGCTGTCTGCTTTGGCTCTACTTGATTAACTTGCTTCTTTGTGTGACCTTTCTTTCTTTACAACTGTGTGAGATTTATGGGTCTATATTATAAGATCGATGGCCGAAAACATCGAACACCATATGGTTGACACCATATGGTCAATGTCTTCAGACATCGAACTTACAAAAACAGCAAAAAAAAAAAAAAGAAAAAAGTACCCTAATGGTTTTAAGCAGGAGGGCCAGCCCCCGTGGATCCCCAACACCCCCCGCTACTTAAATATATCGGCTCTGACATCACACTACATTTCAGTAAATGGAAATCTCCCCTTATGGAGATTTCCGTTTACAAGTTCGATGTTGTGCACTTTTGCTATTCTTGTGTCGACAATATCAGCTTCAATATTGTCGGCTTTTGAGAATATAATATAGAAACAGATTTACTTGGTTTACAAAACTTTTGAAAGTGATTCCAGTTTTTACACTTGTAGCATTGCTGACCAAATGCTAAGCACTTCTCTCTTTTAGACTCATGATTTGCACCACAATTATGACAGTTAACAATAAAGCTGGACTTAAGTTTTGCTGATTTATGCTTGTACTGCATTCAGCTGGAGCATGCTCCTTTCTTAGAACTTGTTGGAAAGCTACCTATCTTCCCTGAAAATCTCATAGCTACCATGTGCTTGGGCCTACTTCTGTCTGCCACATGTTGTGTGCTATCTACATTTGCTTTGGAGCCAACTGAACTCCTGTCACTTGCAAGCATACTTGAGTGTTTTTCTGTCACCTCATGGATTTGACAAATCTCAATGTCTTTATTCAATGTTAAATCACTATCATGAAGCAAAATCTTTCTCACAGCAGCACTGTTAATGCCACACACAAGCTTGTCCCTTATCAGTTCATTTTTTCAGTCACCAAACTGACATATTTTAGCTCTGTTTTTCAGGTCAGTTATATAAGTTGCAAATGTTTCCCCTGGTTTGTTATCACTCATGTAAAACAAATGCCTCTCTAATGTAATATTTGTTTGGGGGGTTACACATTTCTCTGAACTTGCACTTCAAACACTCGGGGTCCTCTGTTGATTCAGCCTGTACAACAATATGATGATTTTCACCTTCTCCTTCATATACTGCAGGTGCATACACAACAAGCTCAAATATATGTGAGAGATGCAACTATATAGCCAAACTGGAGGCAGAGCTCTCTCAACCCAATACTAGCGCAGTCAGTCAGGAGGAGAAGGTAACCACACACACCACAAATCCAGTCTCACATAGACCTATTGCAACAGAAAACCAAACACATAAACACAGGAAAAACATATTCGGAGGCTCTAAATAAAAATCTGCCCAAGCAGCAGAGACCTCCAAAGCAGACATCCAAGCAACCGCTACCCCACAACAATACCCATGTATCACATAGTTCACAAAGTCAGTGTGCCACACAGTCACAGCCCTTAAGGCTAAACAACACACCTAATACACTTGTAATAGGTGAGTCTATTGTCAGACACACTGACGTCCCACTCACCAGGCTGAACAAGGAGAAGGTCACTGTAAGCTGCCTGTCGGGTGCCAGGAACCGCCACATAACACAAGCACTCAGGTCACTCCAAAGCAAGTACAAATATGACTCCGTCATTGTCCATGCTGGTGTGAATGACCTGAGACATACCTCCCTGGACTACATGAAAAGAGACATAGAGGAGTTCTCTAATCATGTAGCTCAGGCCGGTATGACCCTGACCTTGAGTAGCATCTTACCCTCACCAAGAATGATGCCACAGTATAAAGACAAAATGATCAATTTTAACAATTGGCTAAAGTATTGGTGTCATTCAAAGGGGATCCAGTGTCTGTCAGCCTGGGATGACATGCTCAACAAGTCACGTTGCTTCGCTAGGGACGTCTTGCACCTGTCACCCCTGGGCTTTTGAATACTGGCTAAGGCTCTTTCCACCCCCATAGTGCCTTTTTTAGGCAAGGCTCAAAAGACAAACCCACCTCCGTAGACAACACAAAGAAAAAGAAACTAAGGGTAATGCTGCTCAACGCCAGAAGTCTAAACCTCAAGATGCATGCACTCGAGGCTCTCCTCAGTATGGAGAATATCGATATCTGTGCAGTAACAGAAACCTGGTTCAAGGCTCCCGAGAGCACCCCAGCACTACCAGGTTATACCTCATACCATGCTTTTTGGCCCCAAAACTCAGACTGAACCAAAAAAGGAGGGGGAGTATCCATATCCATCAAAGATACCCACACCTCCAGGTTACTGGCACTGCACGAAGCATCGGAGACCATCTATGTGCAACTAACAGTGGACAAAACTGCCTTTCAGTTTGTAGCCTGTTACAGACCACCCTCCCAAACTCAGGAACCCCTCTCGGCTTTCCTGAGAACACTGGAGAATATGAAGGTCTCTCCAAACTCCATTATGTTGGGTGACTTCAACTACCCAAACATAGACTGGGAGCACTACTCAAGCCCCAACACCCTCGCCCAACGGTTCCTAGAATTTATAAATTCAAATGCTATGGAACAACTGGTCTCCACTCCCACAAGAGGGGAAAACATATTGGACCTGATCATCACCAACATGGGGATTCTATGTTCCATACCAGAGGTATACCCCTCATTGGTAAGATCTGACCATAAATTAATCTCACTGGACATCCATATCCTGTCCCCACCCCCAGCCAAGGAAACCACGCTGAAGAACTTCTCAAAAGCAAACTTCACACTTCTCAAAACTGAGGTGGAATCTTTCAAAGCCCCCGGGCCAGTGGAAAATACGGCCCAAACCGCAGAATCCTTTACAAATGCTTTTTATGGACACCTACAGGAATGCATGGATCGTGCTATCCCAAATAAAACCAAGACTCATTCCTCCAAAGGCAGGAGACCTGTCTGGTGGACCCCAGCCAAAAATAAGCTATACAACAGAAGGAGGAAGCTACTACATGATAGAGCAAAATCCCAAAAAGGGAAGGCATCTCTGATCAGTACTAGCAAGAAACTACGATCCCTCATAAAATCATCTAAGGCCAGCTTCGAAAGAAAAATTGCACAAGATGCTAAAGATAATCACAAGGCCTTCTTTAGTTATGTCAGGAACCTGGGTGGCAACTCCCAGATATGCTCTGAGTTAGTTCAAAATGACAAAAAATACACTGAACCCACAGACATTGCCAACATTCTGGCAGACAGGTTCAGTGCAAACTTCTCCCACCTACCCCCCCAAAAGAGCAAATGTCTATCCCAACAGAGTGTAGCCTCCCTGACATCACAGATGCAAAGGTGAGAGCTGCCCTCTCCAAAGCAAAAAACACAGCATCAATGGGACCGGACAGTGTCCCGGGCTGCATTTTACATGAACTCCAAGAAGAACTGAACCCTCACATAAAGTCACTGTTCAGTCTCAGCCTTACTACAGGATATGTACCCAAGGAATGGCATACAGCAACAGTGGTCACACTCCACAAAGGTGGTGCCACAATGGACCCCAGAAACTATCGCCCTATAAGCCTGACTAGCCTGGTCTGCAAAGCTATGGAGCATATCATCATGAAACTCATAAACAAAGACATTGGGAACCTCCAAACACTGGATCCTACCCAATTCGGCTTTGTTAAGGGCAGATCTTGACTCTTGAACCTGGACAACTTCTTTGAAACAGTCACCAAGGCCATAGATGAAGGGAAGGTAGTCCACACAGCCTACCTGGACCTTGCAAAAGCCTTCGACACAATACCCCACTCGCCGACTGACACAAGCATCCTCCAAAAGGGTCTCACAGAGATGGATAACTGGTGCCAGAGCCATGGCCTAAAGCTAAATGCCAAAAAGTGCATAGTCATCCCCTTTGGGAAAAACAAAGTGCCCACAAATTACCACATAGGTGGTAATCCATTAAGTACGGAAGAAGTAATTAGGGATTTGGGGACCCAAGTAGATAGCAATCTCTCCTTTGACAATTACGTTGCCAAAGTGGTTAGAAAGACCTTCTATATAGCCCACCTTATCATGAAACGGTTCACATCTATATCAAGAGAGGTCAGTGTGCCCCTCTACTCATCACTCATCGGGCCCATAATTGAATACAATCCACATTTGGGATGTACCTTACCTGACACCTGCAGCAACTGGAAAGACCCTAAAAGTACCTCACCAAGAGGATCAAGGGACTCAAACAGATGCCCTATGCAGTTAGGCTAAAGAAACTCCAGCTCTACTCAGTTGCTTACCACCTACTCAGAGGCGATCTGTGCCTGACGTATAAAGCCATGTCCAACCCAGAATTAATGGACATGCTCCACCTCAGGAAATCCAAATCCCTTAGAGCTACACGCTCCAGGGACTTAAACCTCAGCACAGAAATAAATAGGACATGCTGGAGGGACAGATTCATATCCCAGAGGCTCCCCTCACTCTGGAACAAAATCCCAGTCCATGTTAGGCAGAGTCCCTCAATGACCCTCTTCAAGAGAAATCTTGACGAGTGGTTGGGAGATTGTAGGTTTACCCCTGGGATCTCTTCTGTGTCCCTACTAGACAGAGGCAAAGTAAACTAACCTTAAAAGGGCTATCTTCTGTGACCTACTATACAGATGCACAGTCAACTAATCTAAAAGGGTGGTGAAAACCAAACACACTCTGGGTAGGCTTATAAATGCCCTAGGGCAGATAGCCTAGTATCAACCTATGAACCTATGAACAAATGAACGCTCTCTTTCTATGGCCTCTGACCCAGCTAGGTTTAGCAAAATGAATGCCCTGGTGCATGCATCTCTATCTGCATAAGCTGCTTGTATAAAAATATTGCACTCTTGCTCATATATTCTCCAGTTCTCTGCAATATTCTGATCAAACACAAGTGGTAGGGGTTTTTGAAATCCATCTGCCATATTAACACATACCAGTGAAGGGTTTTGCAAATAAGCACAAACATATACTCATGCACATATGCCAGAAACTTATGCCAGTACTTGTAACTTTGTCCAGTGCCTTTGTTCTTCTGAATTTATGCCTTTTGGGCTTTTCAAAATAATGCTAATGACCAAACTCGTAGTACCTTTGAATAACTAGACTTTGCAAAATAAACTTCTCAGGCAGTTTAACATTCATTGTTCAGAAGGCTAAATGCTAAAGTCATTTATTAACATTTTGCCAAAGTCATTTATCATAATTTTAAGAAACATCTCAAACATCTTTAAGATGCAAGTAAAATAAACTGTCGGGCATTGTAATATTCTTGTAATATTGTTTTGCAATAAATCACCTCTTATAAGTGTAAGAAACATATCAAATAACTGCACAATATAAATAAACTGCATACTGCACACTGAAATGTCCTCAAAACAGCAGTACCTAACTAGGCAATTCTTTACAGAATAAGAAACATTCTGTAATGGGGCACTTTGCGAATAGACACACCCAGCACAAGAAACTTTTTGAAATGGCTATACTTTGACTGTATTTCACTAAATAGTTGCATTTCACACACAATAAACTCTTTGAAACACATGCACAGTAATAAGCATACACTGTAAGCGCTTTTACACACTGAGATACTTCAAATAACTTTAGTTATGCCCTTGATACAATACGAAGTCCTAGTTATGTCAAAACATAGCACTTTGCCAAAATGC
This sequence comes from Protopterus annectens, assembly GCF_019279795.1. NCBI lineage: Eukaryota > Metazoa > Chordata > Ceratodontiformes > Protopteridae > Protopterus > Protopterus annectens. Next base: position 324,827,209 of record NC_056726.1, on the reverse strand, counting down.
ATGCAGTTGCCTTGTATTAGTTGTGCTTAATGTGCCCTTTTTTGTTTCTCTCGCTTTGCCTTATTATATTTGTTTTGCTTATTTAAGTCCTTTTCATGTCCAACATACATTTATTGTGCTTATTTTACTCTAAATATGCTCTGTTTTGCTTTGAACACACTCACTTTACTTTAAGCATGCTTGTTTTATCTTTAAACATACTCGTTTTGCTTTAAATATGCTCATTTTGCCTTACTGTTAATCATTTCAACAAATACCTTTATTTCAAACATTCTTTTAGCCAACAAACTCTTTGTGCCTTCCACTTGCTCAGTAATGCTGTGTGTGGCCTTGTAATGCCCCGTTTTCTCTTTTACCAAATAAACAGTTTGTGCTACTTCTCGTTACCTTTGATTCTTTTCTGGCTCTTTTTGTGCTCGTTTCTCTTGGTTTTACCTTCACTGCCATCTCTGCACCTCATTGATCTGAATTTTATTCTTTTCGATCCTGGTTCTGACACCATGTTGCTCTCTTACTTTGGACAAAATAGAAGAGCCTTCATGGGTTCTGTTCAAGCAGCCTTATTCTATACAAGCACATCACTATAAAGGTTTACGGACTTTAACTTAAGTAACTTATATACAAACTAACAAGTGAGATTATGCATGCTCTCCCTGTGGCTGCTCTTACAAAATGGCACTAGGGAGTGCATGTGTCTGGAATTTATATGTCCACGTACAGCCTTGACATGCATCTTAAAGATACAGCACACTTCACTTGCAAGCTGATCCACAGCTACTGTTGATTTGTTTCTGTTTGAGGTCCCTTTTCCTGACATATTTTAAGTTGCTATACAAATACAGTAGCAGTACAAGGTTTATTATTAGTTTTTTTTTTTTTTGTTTGTTTTTTTATTTCTTATTAGTAGTTTCATAGTTTTTGTTAGAAAAAGTGCTCTAATAACTTTTTTGCTTGCTACAACAGCCAACTGCATGGTGATATTAATAGTGTGCAAGTGTAGATTGACTGAATCCTGCTGACTGAGCAGTACAGCCCACTTCACTTTGCCTTGCATAGGTCTAAACTGTCTAAATTTTTGCAAAATTTCCAGATTTTTTACTCATATTTTTGGTCTGTTCCTCATAAAATGTGTGGTTCTCTGACAAATCAGTGATGACTGAATTCACTATATAATGACAGACATTTAAGTTTCAGACTTAATATTATTCAGAAAATGCATAGTAATACTAAACCTTTTATTCTAACAACTTTCCATGTTTATGCAATCAATATTTAATGTGCCTCTATTTTTGGACCTTTGTCCCCCATTATATTTGGTGTTGTCCAGATTGCTTGTTCTAAGAGGTGGAAAGGTAGTTATTTCCGTTCCCATCCATATCTCCACTCACCAGTTATATAGTGGTCTATCCACACCCACTATGGCTGGCTGAAACTCTCCCACTTAAAAACAGTTAATTTCCAAACAGACAATACAATTGCTGACATATTAAGCACTAAATATCTGCATTAAAATGCATTTTGTCCAACACCTCTCCCTCTGTTTATTCATCTCACAGTCTTATTGCTCACATTTCATTAAACAATTAAGCAACAGTGAATCAACAGTTACTGCTAAGCATTGAAACAGCACTAGTTTATTTATTTGTCTGATCCCACTAGACATCACCATTTAATTTAACAAAAACTGGTGCATCCAGTCACAGCCAGAGCCCCTTTTCTACTGGCAACTTTAACCTTTGGATTACTGAAGGAACAATACCGCCCCCTCTTAAAAATATACTTATGGCTTATAGCACAAATTATGACCAGGGAGAGCATGACACCGCATCTTTGGTATGACTTAACTTCACCTTAATCTGCATAGAAAGAGTTTTCTGTAAATAGACCCTGCCATTTGAATAAAATGCCTAATAAGCTAAGAATTTTCAATAGATTGTTACTATTTAGGAAAAAAAACCTAAAGGCCCATTTGACAAAAGGCACAACATCTGACTGCTTCAGAGTTACAGCCTAACGTACAAGGTATCCTCTTCCCTGATCCTCAGTGTTGCACATAGTAGGCCTTAAAGCAAATAGTCGATTGTATTAACATAAATACGTACCTATGTAACTATCAAACATTTTCATGTACTGCTTAAAGAAGTTAAAATTCTTTTCAATCCCCATTTAGTTTAGAATGAGTCTCGCTACACATGAGTTGATATAGATTTGTGTTGAGCTTTATAACAGCTCTTCGTCTCATTGTCCTACTGACTAACCCTATCTTAAGTTTTTACCGATTGCTTTTACTTACTGCATTACCGATCTACAATATCTGTATACTTAATATATTGAAGACTTCCTTGTATTGCTTTTCATCTGACAAAAATATGTTTCTTTTTTCAGTGTTTTATGTGTATTCTGCTTCTCTGTATAACTATTTCTGCTATTGTTAATCAGCTGAAAGGTCCAATATCAAATATTGTCATTTACTGACACATACTGTGTTTTTCCCATGTGACTTGGGTCGTGGCTGAAAATGATCCTTGGACCAATCCTCTTGCCCAGTTAAAAAATGTAAAATAAACATTAAATTTCTTGTTTTTTCCCTCTAATGTTCATGAGTAAGTACTAGATTAACTGCACAGTCGGTCATTTTAAACCTAGCCAATTTCCCTTTTTGTGCTTGAAATAACCTCTCCCATATGGTTATAGATTAGCCTTACCCATCCCTTGATCTATAATTATATATTACCCCTAATAAGAATAAATGGGATCATACCATTGATAATTGGAGGGGAGCCATGCATGATCCATAGGTGAATACTAGGCTAACTGCCATGAAGGACCATTTTAAGCCTAGTCAGTAACCCAAGGTTAGAACAAAACCCTGTACTTTGTGCCTCTGAGGTGAAAACTTTAATCATTATGCTAAACCCTTGCATGGGATAAAGCATTCAGGAACTGCTCTGTCCTTTAGTAGTATAGCAGGCAGTCCTGGGGTACATTTTTTGTTTCCTATCCATAGATTTAAGTTGAGCTTGAAAATGGACAGGGTTGAATTTTATTTTATGTGGATGGAGAGTCTGTTCCATAACACTGGTATCTTCTGTAAGATATACCTGTCCATGCAAACCATTCTGTTGATGTTGGGTAACAGATTTGATCCATAAACTGAGTATTTCTGATGCAATTTAACTTGATGATGTGCAGTAAATCCATCAGTAATGGGATGGAGGATGCCCTGTATGCCAGGCACAGGTTACATCTTAACAGTCTGTAGGATTAGTAGAGTGACAAAACTCTGAGTCAGTCCATGTAGTATATGTTGTTTACACCTTGTATACTTTTAATAAGGTATCTCCGTGGGCACTCCAGCTGTTACATGTGTCTGGACAGAAACATGCCAAAGGGGGTATTATATTCAATGATTGGCCTAATGAGTACTGAGGAAAGGAGGGCAATGACATCCTTAGATCTGGACATAATCTCTTTGTTTGTAAGTTGTGTAACATACAAGGACTTTCTTACATCAACGGACATATGCTGATCCAAATTTAAATCACGTCCACAGTTTCAAATCTTGAGCAATGGGTCAGCTGTTAGGGGGTTATTGCCAGTTTGGTAGCTTCCCTGGGGTGGATAAGTTCCCAAAGGATACAATAATGCATTTTTGGCATTTAGTTTCCGTCCATGATTTTGGCATCAGTTATTTATTTGGGACAAAACTTCCTGCAAGATGACTAAGTCATTTCTGAATTCAATAAGTCATCTGCAAACTTAGTCAGCCAGAGTCCTTTTGGTATTGGTTTTCACTTCAAAAAAGTAGATACCAAACAGGAGAGGTGACAGCACAGAACCCTGGGGGATTCCATTGGTAACTGGTCTCTTTGTGGAGGCATCTTCCCCTGTTTTTGATTATCCACATCATATTTGTGAGCCAGTTGGCAATCTAGTAGGTAACATGGATGTTTATTCCAAGTTTATTTAGCTTTTCTACTATGCCCGAGTGGGGAATTGTGTCAAAAGATTTGGGCAGGTTGAGCTATGTGGTGTGTACCATTTAATGAGATTATGCCATGAACCACATACTGTTCAAAATAAATACCTGCAATAATTTATTTTCTGCAAAGAAAGAGGCACACTGTACTTATAACTCAATTATTCCAACACAATATAATTAATCAAATATACTTTTTTGCAGGAGAATTTAAAAGTCTTCAATAACCTTGCTATTTCCTTTATTTCCTTCACATTTCCCATTGTTCCTCAATTAATTTTATTTTATAAAACCTAAGTCCAAATACTGACACCTGTATCATTGAGAACTATATCCCGCTACTTTTCACATCATTTCCCCATACCTTCACTTTTTCTTTATTCAGAATTAAACTTGTTTTTTTTTGTAATAACTTTCCAATCTTTCCTATTACTTTGTCATTTTTACAACTGAAACCCCATCATTGCATAAGAAATAATAACTGGAATCCCACCTTACTTCCCAAGATAATATTAATATTTTGTGCCTTTTTAAACTTCCTTTCCATTTGCCTTCACATAGCATTAATTAAAACGGCCAGTAGCAAACCCCTCATGGGACATATTTACTGGACCCCTCTCTTGATTTCAGTTCTCATACTTAATCTCCTATATAATAATATTCTTATCCTATTTTTGCATGCATAGTATACAGCAATAGCAATAATGAAAACACTTCTTTTAACCACACATATTTATTTTATTGTTTTTTATTTTGCTTTTGTTTACTGGGTTTGTAGTACTGGGAGTAGTTAAAACCCCCTTTTCAGAGAAGGCCCGAAGACAAAAACTTCAACATATTACAAACATTTTTAAACAGACATCTAGTAATACACATGAACAGACATTAAGTAATATACATCAACAATCATACATACACTCATTTGCTGATTAAATTACATTTATATGAAAGTTGAAACAACTATTAGAGAATAAAAGATACTTATGCATTAGATATTGAGCATTCCCTGCCTAATGCATTAATTTTGGAACATTCATCAACATGACTTAACAGAGAGGGTGTTCTAGATCAGGCACCTTCTAGAAGTGTCACACATTTTAGCTGTCCAGAGTTTTGAAGGATGCCCCTAATTCTGCACTGTTCCACCTAAATTTGAAAATTATATTGAAAAGTTGTAAGATAACAGAACCTACATTTAAAATGTGTTTCTAATTCAGGGCCTTTTCCCTGATTATGTTTTTGTTTTGTCTATAACACTGGAGGTAAAAGTTGATTTATATATCATATGAATATGTGCCAAACTCCCTGATAAATAGGATATTTTGATAAGCATTTCCACTAACAGAAGATTTTTGCATTTTGGCTATACAGTAAAGCTCTAGCTAACAATAATGTAGGCTGCACACAGTATATTTAGTTACGGTCTTTGGTCACCATCATAATTGGTTTTGATCTTCAGGAACGGGAACATTAGTCCAAGTGAGTGGACAGACAGCTTACATAAATTTAATTTGAAATTTAAAGAGTAGTCCACCAAGAAGTTAATCAAGAAAAGTTTTAATGAATATTGTTTTTTTTTCTTTTAAATACAACATTGAGTTTTTAAGAAAAATTAAAGGAAAATTTAAAGACAATGTCATAATAATTGCAATAATTTTCCAATCAATAGTTGATTTAGTTACACGCTCTAAGGCCCTAAACCTTGTCAGCTCACTAAACAGCACATGCTGGAGGGATAGGTTCCCATCTCAGACATGTGCCATACACCGAAATAGACCACATAGCAAACAAGGCTCCTCCTTAGCAGTTGTTATAAATACCCCTGATGATTGTGTGGGAGATTGTTAATACACCCCAGGAAACACCTCTGTGGTTCAGGTTGGCAGGGGCAAGTGAAATCAAAGTACATGTGTGTCAAAGGCCAGGGTAGCATATGGCTAGGCTGCCATAGGCCCTAGGGCCAATAGCATATTACCTACCTATGACACTATGCACTCACACATGTACTTAATGCAATAGCTGCTATGTGAGGTTGAATAAGTGTTACGCTGAATGTGTGCAAGGTCTGTAAATGTGTGATAGCTTAGTGTGATGTTGTATCTGACATGGTAGTGCCTATCCTAGCTGTGAGGACAGCAACTGATGTATAATGTACTGTTAGGCAGACATAGTAGTATGGCATATGATGTGACATAGTTCTCCATTGACGAATGTGGTGTCTCATTGTAGGCTAAAGCAATACATGTATGCTTAGTGAGTGGTACTGCAGGTGAATCCATCACCAATATGAACTGTAGTACTACCTGAAGCTGTAGGGCTAAACAGCACAGTATGGTGTGCGTTCACATTGCTTGGAAACACTGTCATGTGTGTTTCCTGTAGTCTGCACAGAGGACAGACTGCAGGCATAAGGGTGTGTAAGTAGTGGCACACAGCACCGTATGGTACACAGGTAATGCTCATCTGTGTTGGTATACAGTGGTGCATTGTATGTTTGCCTGATGTGTGTGTGATTATGCCTGTACAATGGCTGCAATCATATGTGTGTTACAGGGTTAACGTGTGTATCCAGCAACATATATAGTCTGTTACAGCAGTATGCCACCTATAGTAACAACTGGACACATCTGTTAGGCAGGGCTATGGCATCAATGACTAGGGTGTTTGATTGGTACTACTGTACCTGTACTTTACATGCATTGCAATGGATGATATCTCTGTTCGTGCATTGGTGTGATATACACCCCTGTCTTGAGGTTGTGCAATGTGTCACAAACAGTGTGTCGGATACTGTTGTATAGTGGTGTGATATATAGAGTCTGCCAGGCAGTGTTAGTTAGTTGTGGCCTGACAACCAATAAGTGTTATTGAACGTGTGTAACCACTGACAGACAATAGGATGGTACATATGTCAGTAAAGTGATATCTGTAAGTAAAGGTGTAAAGTGTGCCACAGGACACTCTCACACATATTGTTCATATCTTTTTCAGCCAGATGGCCTACCAACACAACCCAACTTACACAGCGGAAGAGGAAGAGGTGATAGTCAACAGCCTTTTGCAGAAGTACACTATGCTCTTCTCCAGAACCAGCCAGCACCAGCAGGAGCAGACTGCACTGTGGCAGGAACTTGTTAGTCGGGTAAATGACATAGGCATGCATAACCGGACATATGAGCAGGTACGCCATCACTGCAGTGATTTAATTAGACAAGTCCAGCGGCGTGCGTCTGATATCCAAAGACAGCAGCTTGCCACAGGTGGTGGGGTGGCCATTCACCCCCCCTCACCAGAGCAGAGGAGCTGCTCCTAAGCGTAGTGGCTCCTGGACAACAGCTACAGCAACCTCTGACATGTGTTGTAATGGAGGCCGGAGCCACCCAGCACATCCACCTGGAGCAAGCAGGTAATATGCCCTATCTGTAGACTGCAGTTAACTGTATTGTTAGATTATGTGTACGTGAGATGTGTACTGTGTGTTTAGTAGTTCCACTGCCTACTGTTGTGCAATATGGATAGTTTGTATAATATCCCTACACCTGTGACTGTTGACTGTTGTTGTACTGCAGTTTAACATACCCACTGTAGCAATGCCACAGTTGTGGCCACTGATGAACCCTCTCATATTCTTGTAGGTCCCTCTGGTGTGACGGCAGGGCAGCCGATCCATGCTGGTGAGTGTGTTATGCCTGCAATGTTGATAATGAAATATGCATGTCATAGGTGAGGTGTAGGCCATGTACACGTAACACACCTACGCATAATGCATGCCGTGCATGTTTGCTGTGAGACATTGCACAGCTCAGTAATGTCAGTAGCTGCCTCAATGACATGCAATACACAGAGCATGACACACAGTTGTGGCAACCCCGTACTGCACATTGGATAGGCATATTTGCAACACCTGTACACAACATAAGACATTTATCACATGCAGTACACAAAGTCATGCTACATATGGCATAACCACACACCCGCTGTATGGTCACACGTCAGTATCCCACATGTCATCCACACACACATGATGTACCTCAGGGGTAGAGGCCTATCAAGGGGCTATGCAACACTCTTCAACATATAACACAGTCATGTTAGTCAATGCTCCCTACTGGGCATCTCATACACCCATGTACAAAGTGGCTGTGTAATAGTGAATGTATCCACAGCACTGCAGTTCAGGTACAGCATGCTAGGCAGTGGTCCCTCACACAGTAGTAGCCATGAGTGACCACAAGATGCATGATGATGATGGCACATGGTACTACAACCCATCCAGTTACAGTGACCACAGTAGTACACATAGCAGTCTTTGCTGTGCACCTCATTGTTCTGTGTGTGCAAACATATGCACCTATACACACCATGCATAGCATGTTGTGTGTGTGCTTACATATGCTAGTATAAACATTTTGCACAACATCCACCATCTGTACAAAGAGTCACATATATGTCCTGGAATGCTATTGGGGGTATAGGTCACATGACACACATTGAGTATGTGTGGTGTTTAATGTTGCAGTTGTGTAGCATGCCATGTCATGGCTGGCAACAACATATCTGCAATATGTCCCACATGCACCATAACCACTGTGCAATGTCCATGTCGTGCATTGATATTCCTTCATGTCTACATGCACTACTCATGCCATGTCTGTACATTGCATGCATTTCCTACACCTGTGCTAACTATTATGTGATATGGCCACAGACACCGTCATCAGACATGGCAATCTATGTGTCACACAGATGACACATGCAGCCATGGTATGTATACCATTGAGTGATGGTGCACATGACATTGCAGAGCAGATAATACTTGCACAGCAATGTTGTGTCCATGTACACATTGTGTTCCAGGGTGTAGCCAATCACTGAACAACTACACACATGCATCAAAGCCATGTATAATGTCATTAGAGAGGGCTGTCTACACTTGCACTGCATGGTGTTGAGCAACACATGGTCTGCCTGCTGACACGTGTGTGGTGACTGTTTGCCTTGTGATACTGTCACCCACCATCACCCACTATTGTGTTTTGCCTTGTGATACTGTCACCCACCATCACCCACTATTGTGTATGTGTTGGATTGCTGTGTGTGTGTGTGTGTGTGTGTGTATATGTGCTGTGGTGAGCAGTGTATTTCTGTGCATGTGTGCATGTGTTCATGTGTTCATGCATTCATGTGTTCATGTGTTCATGTGTGCATGTGTGCATTTGTGCATGTGCATCCCCTATCATAATTCTTTTTTCACCACTATAATATTCTATCTGACTACAAATAACTTAATGCCGCTATAGTTACTAGTGTTCTCAAAAAAAAAAAAAAAAAAAAAAAAAAATGTTTTTATTTGGTTTAACAACTATGTATTACATATTGAAATTCGTAATAACCATATTTTGTACTGAAAACAGCTAATGCCTTCCTTTTACTTAGTTGTTTTATTTGTCTTCTTTTTAGATTTGTATTACCTGTACTAAAATCACTGTATTCTTGCTTATTGCCTTTGTAACAAGTGTTTATTGTTTATGTTTATGTTTTTATGTTTATTATCTTGCTTGAATCCTTGGAGCTTTTCTCCCCGGGCCTCCACTGAAAATGGACATGGATCCAGCTGGACTAGCCCGGTCAGCAAATGTAAAATAAATAAATAAAAATAAATGTGTGCATGTGTGCATGTGTTCATGTGTGCATGTTTTCATGTGTGCATGTGTACATGTGTGCATGTGTGCTAACATCATGTACAGATTGTAAAGTGCATTTCCTGTCTTCCTTCCACAGGTGCTGTGTTAGGCGTGGCTGAATGCAGCAGGGAACCTGATGTCACCGCCACTAATAGTGGAGATGATGAGACATGTATTGTGGCACAGGAAGGTCTGACAGGATCTATCATTGGACCACCAATCAACAGTACACAGCGGTCAACCCCATCTATGCACACACTCATACTGCCAATAAATCCCTCATCACCAATGGCCGTAGCTGAGGGACAGCATACAGTTGGCATTGACCAGGAGAGTGTGTTACCTATGGCACGTGCATCCCCTCACAGCAGCCATAGCCGGATTACTGGAATGGTACCACATAGGCTGATGTCCAGGGTTTCTCAGGGGAGCACCACTGGTCGTAATGCCCCTGGCAGCCGTGCCCCCAGAGGTATTACAACCTCCATATGTTCCAGGCTGTAATGCAGGCACAGGCATGTATGGAACGGTACACCCAACAGGGACTAAGGGCGCAGAAGGCCCATTACACTGCTATCAATGACTGCATCTGTGACCTTGTCGGTGCCATCCAGAATTACACCGAGGTCATTGATAGCTGTTGGAGGGAGACATTAGATGTCCTCCACAATGTGTTAGTCATGAGCCAGGACCATGCAGGAAGGATGAGAAGCTGACGCAGACGCATGCCAGTATCAGCTGGCAGTCATCGCGGATGGACCACGGATCACAGCCACTCCGTAGTGGCAGTACCAGCCCCAGCAATGCTGGGGCTGGCCTGTCCATTGACCATCCTACTAGACCATGTGCACGTGGTGCTGCCCAGTCCCAGCAGGGACATGGGTCCAGTCATCATACCTCTGCCTCTGATGATAGCTCCCAGTCAGGGTTGGTACCCGATACTGCCCGTAGCACCCCTGCTAGGCACAGGTACGGTGTCCGTGGCCGGAGACAGTGATCTGTATGGCCTAGCAGGTACAGTCTGTGGCTGTCCCACAACCGCTAGTATATGGCAGCCACATGGTGGATTTGTGTGCATGCAGACACACACACATTTACCATACAACTAGGGCTCACACATACACACACACATTACATCAACATTGGCCCATGCAGTACTGTTGTCCCTCACACACACACACACACACACACACACACACACACACACACACACACACACACACACACACACATACACACACACAGACGTGCCTATTGGATGGGTCAATGTCGGGCTCTGGCAAACCTACAACACACCCTGTGCATATGATGACACCTGTGCCACCTCCTGTCATCTGTCACATTGATGCAGGAATAGGCTAACATGGTTCTAATGCACAAGGTGACATCATAGCAGTGTAGCAATAGTAGCAAGTTGCCAACAGGAAGGTGTACTGATATCCTTGCAGGTATATCTGAGCAGGCATTATGCATCACAGCTCTGATAGTCATTGTAGCATTGTTTACACCAGTGTTAGGTCTGAGTATGTATTGTCCACCCATGTGCCACTTGGCTGAAGTGTACAGTGTTGCCAGCATGTGTTAGTGAGTGGACAGTACATGTGTGATGTGTGCATTACAAATTAACAGGTGTACATCTGTGAACATGGTATGTGCACACTGTCTGCATGTGCGTGCATAGTGGACACGTGGGATGTGCGACATACCCTGTTCTACACATTGTTAACATCTCATGGTATCTTTCGATGGCCAGTATGCATTCTACTACAGATATGTACTAACATGGTTAAACATGTGTGTATGACATGGGTTGGCACTATGCTGTGGGTGATACCATTGATATCTCTCAATGATCTGCAGTCTAGCAGTATACACCACCTCAACAGCATGACTATAACCAATCATTAGATGATGTCCTGACAAATGACTCACAGTTGTAGGGAATTCAGTAACAGTTGGATCCTTCCAGTACTATACTATAACAGTAACCAGTGGTATTGACCGCCACACATTCCTGGGACCACACCTGTGTGGCATAAAGCCCACTTTGGTACATGCAAACATACTAGGGATATGTCCATCCACATCTGGTAATGCATGCATTGGCCTACACTGCATTCCCCGAATGGGACGCATATCCTACACAAGGGTATCACATAGACAGATACCTGTTGTCCAATACATGCTATACAGCAGTACACCATCTATGGCATAGTCATCCACATTTACTATACATACTATCCTGACAGTACAACATAGGTGGTAGCCCTGAACATGTATGTTGGGTACCAATGTGTACAGACAGACACGTGTTATGTAATCTGTCCCTTGGTATCCACATATCCATAGGTATTGTGGGGTCCCACGGTGTTTCACATAACACATTAGTGGCCTGCATGCATATCCACAGGGCTGGTGCACACCTATCATGACTGTCCATTATTGCGAGACGTTGTTGTGTATGAACATGTCTGACACAATACCCCAGCAATTACCCTCACTCACAGTACTCTACAGTACGTGTCATGGGTGTGTGTGGCAGGGATGTCCTTGGCCATGGATCACTACATTGGCCGGTCTTGATGCAGACATACATATGTGGCCTATGATCTGAGAAGCAGCGGCACAATCTGTCGAAGGTTACAAATGTATTCATGTAGTATGCAGGCTTCACACCTATGTACTGATTGAGGTCACATGTACACAAATCTATTTGACACGCAGATGCCCGATGTGTGCAATGCACATACTGTTGGAAACATATGTCATATCAAGCAAAACCCACACTGTATTGACCACCTATTGCACACACTCAAGCAGCGTTTACAGGACTCAAACCCCTACCTAACTAGGTTATGATACTAGTGCAATACACATTAACACAGCACACTATTTGCTTTTCTGGGAGATTTTTTTTCCAAAGCTCTATTTGTAGGATGCTGACATCATCACACTTGGCAAAGAGGTATTCACCACTCCTAATGTATTTCCACAGTCTCTAAAAAGGCCACTCCTTTCAAAGGCAGTCTTACACACACCCATTCAGCATTTGCAGGATTCAAACCCCTACCTAACTTTGTTATGACACTGGAGAGATATGCATTAACACGGCATGCTATATGCATTACTGGGTGGCTTTTGTTCTCCTTGAATATTTGTAGGATGCTGACATCATCAGACTTTCCAAAGAGGGATATACCTCTTTTAAAATGTGTTTCCACAGTCTCCAAAAAGGCTACTCCTCTCAAAGGAAATTACACACATCCCCCCACACACAGACTTGGCATTATACAGGACTCAACCCCCTATCTGCCTATGTTATGACACTAGTGAGATACACATTATAACGACACGCTATTTGCTTTATTGGGAGCATTCATTTCCAAAGCTCTATATGTAGGATGCTGACATCATCACACTTGTCAAAGAGGTATTCACCACTCCTAATGTATTTCCATAGTCTCCAAAAAGGCCACTCCTTTTAAAGGCAATCTTACATACATTCTCATGCAGCATTTGCAGGATTCAAACCCCTACCTAATTATGTGAGGACACTGGAGAGATACACATTAACACAGCACGCTATATGCCTTACTGGGTGGCTTCTGTTCTCCTTGAATATTTGTAAGATGCTGACATCATCAGACTTTCCAAAGAGGGATGTACCTCTTTTAAAATGTGTTTCCACAGTCTCCAAAAAGGCTACTCCTCTCAAAGGAAATCACACTTGGTGTTTGCAGAACTCAAACCCCTACCTGACTATGTTAGGACACTAGTGAGATATGCATTAACACGCCATGTTATTTGCTTTATTGGGAGCATTTATTTCCAAAGCTCTATTTGTAGGATGCTGACATCATCACACTTGGCAAAGAGGTATTCACCACTCCTAATGTGTTTCCACAGTCTCCAAAAAGGCCACTCCTCTCAAAGCCAATCTCACACACACAGACTCAGCAATTGCAGGATTCAAACCCCTACCTAACTACATTAGGATGCTAGTGAGATACGCATTAACACGACATGCGATATGCTTTACTGTGTGGTTTTCTGTTCACATGCTATGTTTGTAGGTTGCTGACATCATCAGACTGGACATGGTAATGTGTGTGCACTTAGTGTTATGCAATCCCACGAATGAACCTTGTGAGTCAGCAGGTGTGAACATCTTGAACAGGAATACACAACTCATACCTGGTGTGATCTATCTGTGGATATATTACCATTCCATCATATGACAATACATATTCATGCACGGATTGTAGGTTTTGTGGATACCACATGTGTCTCTGATGTTGGTAAAGGGCCATTCAAAGTCTATGTAGGACCTGTGTTGCTCCTGTCAGTGATGTTTGTCATGGGTGGCTGCCTTGCAAGATATCTAGCAGGTTTGGGGAACATGATGTGCTCATTAACATACCACAGACATTTGTGTTGTGTGTTTGTCGGTTTACAATATCTCTTTTCCTGACTGCAATCATGATGGACTCCATGGACTAGCATTTCAGACTTCCTAGCCTTATAGGAATATAGTTCCCATGGTGTGTTGTTCACCAACACTTGTGGGGTGTGCCACATGTTGCTGTAACACATTCAATGGTGTAGGATCCTGTAGGGAGTGTGAGGCTCAACAGACTGTTCGGGTGCAGTGTCTGTTTGTCCTGTCGTTCACTTATGACACATATGGGGAAACAATGTTATCCACGTGATGGGATTCATTTGGCATTGGGACGACCAGTTTACACATTCTACATGTGATATCTCCTGGTATGATGTTAGGGCCTTTTTTCACTGGGAGGTGGGTATGTATGTATGGGCCTGTCTGACAGGATGTTGACATTGTCAGTCAGGTACAGTTGACCCTGACTCAGGACATATATGACTGTACATCGATATGTCTGACATAGCTGAAGGAGGTGTAATGTTTCTGTCTGTACTCCTTTGCAGATTATCTTTCCACAGCAACAACAAACCTGAACACTAAAACCCTGTTATACTCTTTTACACACTTGACACACTACTTATCCTTTGTGATCACTCGACAGTGTATGTCATCATTATATCCTGGCATGTCCAAAGGTAGGTTTCGTGTGTACTCTCCAGTCCAGCTGGTGCATATTGGAATTCTGACGCATTGTTACAACTGTCTTATGTACACAGGTAACACTGTCCTCCTACCAACAGACTCAGATATATGTGAGAGGTGCAACTGTATAGACAGACAAGAGGCTGAGCTCTCCCAAGCCATGACTGGCACAGTCTATCGGGTGGTGAAGGTAACCACACACACCACAAATACAGTCACACATGCACCTATGACAACAGCAAACCATATACATTGATACACAATGACATACTTGGAGTATCTAAATATACTCTGCCTAAGCAGCTGAGACATTCAAAGCAAACAAACAAACAACTGCTAACACACAACCATACACACATATCATCACATAGTTCACAAATTCATTGTGCCACACAGTTACTGCCCTTAGGCCTACACAACACACCTCATACACTTGTATTAGGTGAGTGTAATTGTCCGTCACACTGACATCCCACTCACCAGGTTGAACAAGGTGAAGGTCACTTTATGCTGTGTGTCGGGTGCCAGGATATGCCACATGACACATGCACTGTTGTCAGTCCACTGTAAGTACAAATATGGCTCCATCATTGACCATTCTGGTGTGTAGACCCTCAGACGTTCCTCCCTGGACTACATGACAAGAGACATAGAGGGGCTCTCTGATCATGTAGCCCAGGACAGTATGACCCTGACCTTGTGTAGCATCTTACCCTCACCAAGTACTATGTCACAGTATACAGGTGACATGATCAGTTTTAACAGTTGCCTAACATATTGTTGTCATTCACAGGGGATCCAGTGTTTGTCAGCCTGGGATTACATGCTCAACATGCCATGTACATTCACTATGGACGCCATGCACCTGTCACCCCTAGACTTTCACAGACTGCCTTAGGTTCTTGACACACACATAGTGGCTGTTTGAAGTGAGGGTCAGAAGACATAACCACAGACATAGACGTTACAGGGTACAGGAAACGGAGAGTGATGGTGCTCAACAACTGATGTCTAACCCTCAGAATGCATGCACTCAGGACTCACATCAGTATGGAATCTGTCGATAAATGTTCAGTAACACAAAAGCACAGCAGCACTAACAGGTTTTACATCATACCATGGTTTTCAGACACAAGACTCGGACCGGACAACAACAATAGAGGAGGAACCATATACATCATTCATACACACACCTCCAGGTTGGTAGCAGTACACAAAGCATTGGGGAACGTATATGTGCAACTGAGAGTGGGAAAAACTGCATTTCAGTTTGTAGACTGTTACAGACCACACTCCCAAACATGGGCACAACAGTCGTTATTCCTGGGAACACTGGGGAATGTAAAGGTTTCACCAAACACCATTATATTGTGTGACTTCAAATACACAAACATCGACTGGGTATACTACTCAAGCAGTGACACCCTCACACAACAGTTGCTAAGATTGTCACACTCAAATCCTAGGGCAGACCTGGTCACTACACCCACAGGGGGTTAAACATGTGGTACCTGATCATCACCCACATGGGGACTCTAGTTTCCACAACAGAGGTATACCTGTAATTGTTAAGGTCGGAACATACATTCATCTCACTAGACATACATATCCCATACACACATACACATCCTATGTGATCTCAGTGACATACTTCTCATGAGCAAACGTCACACTTGTACAAACTGAGGTGGTATCCCTCAATGATGCTGGGACAGTGTTAATTACGGCTCAGACAACTTCATACTTTACAAGCACATTCTATGGAAAACTACTGGAATTCATGGATCATGCTATCCCAGATAACTACAAGACTCACTCCTCCAAAGGCAGGGGACCTGTCTACTGGATCATGGTCATTACTGAGCTATACAGGGACAGGAGGAGGCTACTACATTATAGAGCACAATCACAATCTGGAAGGCATCTCTGATCAGTACTATGGTATAGCTATGATCAGTTGTTGATTCATCTAAGACCCACTTCTAACGGACACTTGCAACAGACACTATGGGCAATCACAAGGCCTTATTTAGTTATGTCAGGGACCTGTGTGGGAACTCACAGATATGCTGTGAGTTACTGCATAATTACAAATGATACAGTGAACCCACTGACATTGCGAACATCCTGGACAACAGGTTCAGTGGGAATGTTTCCCCACCATCCCCCCTGCAGTGCACATGTCCATCACAACAGGGTGCAGCCTCCCTGACATCACAGATGAACATGTGTGTGCTGCCCACTCCATAGCAGACAAGACAGCATCAGTGGGACCAGATAGTGTCCCAGACTGTGGCATACACGAGATTCATGACAAACTTCACACTCACATTATGTCACTGTTCAATATCACAGTTACTACAGGATGTGTACCCATGGAATGGCATACAGCTACGGTGTACCTGCTACACAGTGCTGGTGCCACAAGGGACCCTGGACATTATCACAATATATGCCTAACTATCCTGGTCTGCTATGCTATGGAGTGTATCATCATGGGACACATACACATTGTGAACCTACAGACACTGGATCCTACACAATTTGGTGTTGTTGTGGGCATATCTTGCCTCTTGCAGATGTTTGATGTCTTTAAACAGTTAACAGGTCCATAGATGTACACAGGGTTGTCCACACAGCATACCTGGAGCTCACACACCACTTCTACACAATACCCCACTTGGCCTTTACACATTAGATCACCGGATTCAATATCTACACATATGTCACAAGATGGATTGCTAACTGGATCATGGATAGCACACACATGGTCAGTATTGCAGGTGCCATGTCTGACTATACACCAGTCACACGTGACATCCCACAGGGCTCAGTCCTGGGATCTCTTTTGTTCTGTATATATTTCTGATACATACTGGCTAACACAGGAGGAATATGGATAACCATGTTTGCAGATGACTGCAAACTGTTTGCCATATTCGACTCTACAGCTGGTACAAGCATCTTCAGAAAGGGTCTCACAGAGATGGATGACTAGTGCCAGAGCCATGTCCTACAGCTACCTTACTTTAGATGCATAGTCATCACCTTTGGTAGTAACATCGTGCACATACATTACCACATAGGTGATGAAACATCACGTACAGTGTGTGTGGTTTGTGATTTCGGGACATGAATACTTAGTACTCTTGCCTTTGACATTCATGTTGCCAATGTTGTTGGACACACCTTCTATTTAGGCAACCTTATCCCATACAGTTTTACATCCAGATCAGGTGGGGTCTTTGTGACCCTGTAGTTATCTGGCACATGCTTGGATACAATGGCCCATTTCGGATGTACCTTACCCAACACCTGCAGTAACTGGAATGTACACAGATTTACATAACCAAGTGGATCTAGGGACTCACACAGATGGTATGCACAGTTTAGCTATGGTCACCCCAGTTCTCCTCAGTTGCTTACTGCCTACTTGGATGCAGTCTGTGCCTTTTGTTTGATGCCATGTCCATCACAGCATTGATTGACAGGCTCCACATGAGGATATCAAAGTCCCTTACAGCTACAAGCTCCAGGGACAGGTACGTGAGCAATGATGTTAATAGGACATGCTGGAGGGGCATATTACCATCACAGAGGCTCCACTCACTTGGGAGTGTGATCACAGTACCACATATGCACAGATCCACGCTGACCACCTACAGGTGACATCTTCACAGATGGATGGGTGATCGTATGTTTAGCCCTGGAATATGTTATGTGTCCTTGCTAGACAGAGGCAGAATGAAATGAACATATGTGAGATATCTTGTGTGACCTACTATTGACAGGCACAGTCTACTGATCTAGAGTGATTGCAGAATACAAACACACTGTGGCTAGGCTTCTACATACCCTAGGGCAGACAGCCTAGTGTCAACCTCTGAACCTATGCTAATGTTCGGGATGCACATTGTTCAGTGATGGTACTGATTGCAGGTTTTGTTTCTTCTTTGCTTTACCACTTCCTATGAACAACCTAGGTTTCTGCATAACATATTTGATTGTGACAGGATTTCACTATTTTATATTGTGTCTGTTGTCATATTACTGTGTGCACATGGTGGAATGGTAAATAGTGCGAGGTTCCTGGGTTGACACTTGCAACTGAGGGATATGTGTGGCCCACTGCTGTACTCAAACTTGACCTAAGTGTGTGACCATGCCCAGTTCAGACTTTCAGTGTTTTGTTGCCTGACATTTGTCTCATAGTTTCAAGTGTGTGAGCATGCCCAGTGTGAGCTTGCAGTATGTTGCTGTCTGAGGTCCACTACGTTTGTTGATGTATGTGAACATTACCAATATTAACATTTATACTATATGTGTGTTGAATATCAGGTTCTATTATTACTGCAGGCCTCACGTTTGTGTCTTAACTCGACAGGCATTATGCTATGCATGCAAGGTTTCCATTAGATACTTAGCATTAACTTATCAACATTTTTTCATACAAGCTGACCATTGACATGCTGTCGTGGTTTAGTGGTTCCGTACTCTGATTCTAGTGCATTGTATTGTGGGTTTGAGGACTGTCACTGCTTCATATTTTCATACATGCCAGAGCAGACTGATTCAAGAAAAGTGAAGCAAATATGAACTTGTTAACCTGCTTTTGATGAACTATACCCACATTTGACCAGACTTGCACAACATTGCTCAATGTTGCCCAACATTGCTGAACAGTGCACAATATTGCTGAACATTGCCTGTAGTTGTGCTACTTAGTGTGTGCAATTTTGTTTACATATACTAAATAGTGGTGAGAGCTGTTTAGCAGTGCTTTATATTGCTTAACACATAGTAATCATGCCTCAGGTGGTGCTGCAGGGCTGCCTATGTCGGATGCGCATTTTACACTCCCTATACATGTTTGTTAACAGGTAGTGTCAAGTTAGGCATCGCTTTTACTATATGTGCAAGTCGGAGAGAGGTATCATTTCCAGGGTTCCTACTGAGCCAGTGTATATGCTATGCGTTGCCTCTTTGCCAAGGCCAAAGCATACTGGGCACGCCTCCTTCTGCCTACTGGGGCAGGCTCAGGCTGTTCCTCCTCCAAGTCATGCTCTGCCTGTGATGGCCTTGGCAATGGTGGGGGGGATGTTGTACCCAGCCCTATGCTGCTCCTGCTGCAGCTGTTTTCACAGGATCATATTGTGTAGCATAGCACATACCATGACTATTTGGGTACATGTAGTTGGTGAGTACTGCAAGGCTCCATCAGATGTGTCCAGGCACCAGAACCGTGACTTGAGCAGCCCAAACACATGCTCGATTACATTTCGTGTTTGTGCATGTGCCTCATTATGGAGTTCCTGTTCAGGTGTGTGTGCATTTCTGATGGGTGTCATCAGCCATGGCTCAAGTGCATATCCAGCATCCCCCACTAGGTGACCATGAGGGATGTCCCCACTGGCAAATGTCTGGTACAGCTGTGTCAGATGCCAGATATGGGAGTCATGGTCGCTTCCAGGGCAGCCAGCACACACATTCATTATTATGCCCTGGGCATCACACATGACCTGGCAGTTGATGGAGGGGTAACCCTTGTGGTTATAGTAGACCCGACCCCACTCACTGGCTGGTGCTTTGATGCAAATATGCGTGCAGTCTATTGCACCCACTACCTCAGGATATTCCGCTATTTGCTGGAAGAGACACATATTGCTGGCCAATACCTCACAGGAATTGGGGAAATATACATGATCATCGACATGTGCTGCCATGGCATTCAGGAACTGGTGCCTAGATGCTGATGCCTGTGAAATCCCCATCATATCGCCAGTTGGTCTCTGGAAGGTATCTGTTGCTAATATTCTTAGGCCAACACATACCTTGGTTTCCACTGGGATGGGTTCCCCTCTGTTGGTTCTGTGTGTGAGATGTAGCTTTCACAGCTCAACAATTTGCTGCAGGAGGTCTCTGTCCATTCTATAGCGGTCCACTATCTCCAGCTCATGTAGCCCCTGGTAGGTTACCCTAGGCCTGTACACTCTTCTCCATCTCCTCACTGTGGGTTGCTCAGCAGCATTTGCATTGTCACCACCCTCAGCATGTTGCATATGTTGCCTTATGACAGCAATGGAAGCCCCTAACATTTCTTTGTCTCAGTAAAGCTTTTTCAGTTTTCACTTCTATTAGCTTACTGCAGTGTTGCAGTGTGTCTGAGAAATACATACTGGAATGTTTTTTGCTGAGTTTTGAGTGCTGGGCTGGGATGGGCTAGTGTAATGCCTGTGTAATTGGCTGATTCTGATTGTTTTCACCTGCTAGCTCTGCTAGTACTCCCTGGTTAACTTCCTACTATTTGTTGTGCTTCCTTTTCCCTTTCTATTTCCTCAGGGGTCAGCGCCGTGCAAACAAGGGCAAACATGCGCAAACACGTGCACACCAATTCACATGCACGCACACATGCTTACATGGACTAAAACTTGCTTATTCCTGCTAAAACGTGCCACACCGGCGCAAACACGTTTACAACTATTTACGCAGCCTTACATATGATTACTCAAGCCTACACGTGTGCACACACGCTTACACGCGCGCACACTGTATTACTTGGATTTACTGGCGCGCACATGCACGCATGCACGCTCAGCAAGAAAATGTGGTGTTATCCACAGCATACACCTTTGAATTCTTGACTTTACCTGGCCTACCTGTTGACACACCTCTTTCACTATTATGTAAATGTTAGTTGACACATGTCACTCTGCTCCAATGAGCTGCACTCCTTTCATACATACACCCCTCGTGATGTCACCTATCTTCTACTCTGTTACTCCCCTTATCCTACTCCTACACTCCACTGACTGAGCTCATTTGCTATGTAAACTTGTGATTCACTATCATAACTCTCATTTGCATAGGATTGCCTACTAATGCTTAGTTACATCTCTTAGACTGAGCTTCCCCCCTTAGCAACCTCTACTCGGTGGCCATGTTGTCTTCAGCCTGCCATTCCCTTGCATTGTAAATTAATTTTAGCTATGAAATCCACATTTGTGGATCTTAATTATTAATTTTATGCTTTTTGGGGCACAGCGCATTTGTGCTGCACTGCGCTATGGTTAAACCCCGGAAATCGGGATTAAAAAAAAAGTTATTTTATTTTTAATTTGCATCACTTCCCATTGCCAATGGCCGTATTTTGGCCATTGGCATGCTTCCTCCTGTGAATGCATGCTTTTTTTCCAGCTGACACGGCTCCGTTTTGCTATTTACAGAACTGTACTCAGTTATCAACTGAGTACATTTCTGCAAATAACACTACTTCTACTCGGACAGGTTTGGGTTTTCTGGATCGCAAGTTTACCTCATTTGCATGGGTTTCACCTGCAATTGAGGTAATTTGCATATCCTAGCCCTGTCCATGTAGGACTAGTTTGGAGAGCTCAGTTGCACGCCCCTGCTGGCTGTTCCTGGATCGCTTGGCGGACATGTTGGCTTGCTGGAGTCTTACTCGACTCTTAGACTCCGTGCAAACCTTTTTGAATCTGGCCCTCTGTTTACTAATTCTGAATACAATGTAGCTATGGATCTTGGATCACAACTAAAATGGCATTAGAACAGGAGAAACTGTCTTCTTAGGAGCAGAGTGCAAACACTCTTCTGTGTATAAGTGGCTACAGTTTTTTTCTGACTTGACATATCAGGGCATATTATAGGTTATCTGGCTAATTTACTCAAATCCTGTTGTTAAGGTTGAGAGAAGTTTACTCTGCTATTTGTCTCTGTTACAAAAATGTATAGAGGAATGTGCTATTAAATGCATTTGTAGTTGATGATATGATGCACATCTGATACATGCATGCCTACTGATCAGCCTGAAACATGACTTGTTAGACCCTACAGAAGTTATTCAATATCAGCATACAAGCTGGTTTTATCCCATGAAAGATGATGAATGGAGAATAGCAACAATTATCCTCTTACACAAAGTTGGGGCATGAATGGACATGGGTAATTATAGATGCATAATTCTAACCAACCTCATCTGTAAGGTTATGGAAAGGATCATTATGGAATTGATAAATAAGGACATAGATAACTTACAATCTCTTGACCCAAGTTAGTTCAGATTTGTCAAGGTCATATCCTTCCTACTTAAACAGGTTCACTTCTTAGAGAAGGTTACTGAAGCAATGGATGAGGGCAAATCAGTGCATACTACGTAGCTCCACCTTACAAAGGTATTTGACTTACACCCAGGTGTCATAGATAAACTCTCCCAAATAAATGATAATCACTATGTTAATCATTGGATAGCAAATGGCTCCCAAATAGAACCCAAGAAATTATGGTTGATGGCTGTACCTCCTCCAAAAAACTTGTCACTAGTGGTGTACCCAAGGGTTCAGTCCTTGGGCCACTCCTCTTTAGCATATACTTCTCAGAGATTATTGTATATGTTAAGGGTTTATGGCTGACCAAGTCTGTAGATGCCTGAATATTTGGTATCATCATAAATCCCCCAGAGGACACTAAAATCTCCAAAAGAGCCTTTTACAAATAAATAGCTAGTGTCAAAACCATGTACTAAAATTAAATTTCAAGAAATATATAATCATATCTTTTGGCAAGCATGACTTCCAGTGTAAATATCGCTGATAATACACTCCAGGTCTAGGAATGTAATCATTTCACTGTACTTAATTCTCATTAGGCTGGTCATTGAATATAATGCCCCATTTGGTCTATACTTGATCAAGAGCGTATCATAGCTGGAGTAGCCACAATGCTTTCTCGCTAAAAAAAAATCAGAGGCCTAAATCACAAGAAGTATATGGACCATCTCAAAGTCTTGTCCCTCTGTAATACAGACAGCTAAGAGGTGACCTCTACCTTGTGTATAAATCCTCAACAGACCCTAATTTGTCAGACTTACTGCACATTCACAAGTCCAATGGTAGAGTGAACATCTGCTCAAAGGATCTCAATATCTTTCGTTGCATAAAGAGAACATTTTTGAGAGATAGGCATGTATCACAGAGAATGTCTCTTTTATGGAACCATCTTCAACTCCACATAAAGAAAAGCACTTCTCTTACTGCATTCAAATGTGATTTGGATGGATGGGATGTCATGAATCCATCCCAGGTTTAGCACCCATGTCCCTCATGGATAGAGGTAACAAATAAATTCCACAACATATCCTTATTCTTCCTGACTTTGGGTTATTTGTATGCAAAGTCTAAAGGCTAAAAATTACCATGGGAATGTAAGGCTAGGCTTCTTATGATTCTCACAGACCAGTACAATAGCAAGTACCAATTAACCTGTAACATAACTGTGCATTATTATGATGGAGTGCATGTCATCATTTCATGGCTGGATTTCTTTTGTTCTGTAGTTCCAGTGTTTGGTGACATTTCTCTTGTGAAATATAAAGCATATTAGACTGATGAAAATACTTATGATAAAGATATAATACCATGCATATGATGACTGGATGCATGTGCAGCAGGAGATAAGCTGTTGGTTGAGTAGCACTTGAAGTGTTTTTTTTTTTTTTACAGATGGCTGAATTGGTGGTCCATATGATCTCTACCTACCATTAATGTCTAGATCCATGTCTGATCATGCTGCAAGTAGTTTCCAAAGTCCTGGGAGGTGACTGCTATGTCAGCCTTCACTCACATTCTTAACTCAGAGGTGAAGGACACAATTAATAAGGACCAACATCTGTAGAAAATTAGTTTTGCTGCTCGCCCCTTCAGTAACCACTTTATCTACTCTCTGAAACCAAGAATGTGGTCACATTCACAGCAGGTAATGGATTCTCTCTGCAAAATGATCAAAGAAGTTAAAGCCATGTACAATCTTGCAAAGTATGTAACAGGACTTGCTTTGTTTTATAATGGCAACAAAAGCTAGGGCAGTAGCATGCAATGTTTCAGAACACAGTATGAAATGATAACCTCTGAGAAGAGATTAGTGTCAGTGACACTCCGCGGTATTTTTAATACATGGTAGGGACGATCATCAAGGTCTAAAGAGGTAATCGCTCCCTTCTACTCAGGATTAATTGAGCTGACCTTCAAAGTACAAATGCTCTCTTTAGGATGCATTTCACCGAACATATTAAACAATTAGAAAGACCTCAAAGATTCCTAACCAAAAATATCACAGACCTAGAGTCCATGAGCTACTAAGGGAAGCTGGAAGCTCTATACCTTTATTCAGTGTCTTATAGACTTTTGAGATTATCTCTGTCTCTCTCTTACTATGCCATTAGAGACCTGATTGCCCTGGACCCCCTGTTTCTCTGCAAGTCCAATACCATTACCAATACTAGAGAGGGGGACCTAAATCTTCACTAACAGATACATAAAAAAACAATGAAGGGATAAGGTTTATAACCCCAGTACCCCACAAACCTCTAGAATAAACCTCCCCTGCAGTTAAGCACTGCAACTCACTATATTCATTTAAAACATAAACTAGATGATTGGATGGGTATCCATTTACTTCAAGATTGACCAGTATGTCCCTCCTCGAAAAATACTTAAATTCAAATCAACTCTTTGTGCAAGCTACCACTCATATAATCCGGCAAAAGAAACTTCACACATGCCAGGTTAATTATCATGCATTCGTGCAAGGCGAGGGCTGAGGTTATGCCCTCATTCTTTCAACTAAATATTATCACTACTAAGGCCACAGTATCGCAGACAAAGGACACCAGCCTGCACACACACTTTCTACATTTCAATTTGATACATAATTGCATGCTGCTGCAGCACATAATTTTCTACATAATGGCAGAACACAACTATTTCCCTCTCCAAGTTAACACATGATATATTATGTGTCAGCAAATTCATGATCAAAACTAAACCCCTGAAGTAATGCACACAGCCACACAACATGCTTACATAACATTAGCTACCTAGTACTGAGCTAGGATACCTGCACTTGAGTGTTAGTATAAGTGGCTCAACAGCTTGTGCACTATTTTGAGTTTGCAAGATCAGAAGCTTTTAGGTTCTATTCCCACACTAGGCACTTTGATTTATTTTTCAATAATGACAATGCAGTTCAACAAATATTGGTGTACTGCATTTCTGAATATGACATCACTCAGATGAGATATTAAACAGAGTTTCCAGCTGCCTGAGCTGGTGATAACTCAAGTATGTGTAAGAAATCTCATGGTGCTTATCAAAAACAGTAGTGTGAAATTTCCCCTATGCAATATGAAAACTACATCAGATTTCCCTGAAAATAAGCCACAGGCCCAGTGGGAGTAACTCAGTCAAAAAAAAAAAAAATACAATAATCTCTTGCTGCACATTAGCACAGCACAAGAAATGTTATGCCCCCTTCATCTGCTTATCTTTGATGAATGATCCATCAGCAAGCATATAAACATATTGAACTTTGATTCATGTATCCATTTTTGCAGAACTTTGTTAAACCGGACTGTGCCATCTACTCTTGACTAAGTAAACACAAGAATTCTAAATGTTCTGAGCCTACAAGGCCCTTACACTGATCTCACTGATTAGACTTTTTTTCAGATTAACAGCTGCCACCCATCCTTCCCTGACACTGCCTGTTCCCATATATCCCTGGGACTGCTTCCACCCTTATTTCCCTGGCACTGCTTGTTCCCATAATTCCATGACACCGCTTCTATCCATACTTCCCTGACTCTGCTTATGCTCATACATGCCTTGCATTGTTTCTACCCATACTTCTGTGGCACTGCTTGTTCCTAAATATCCCTGGGACTACTTCTACCCATACCACCCTGGTACTGCTTGTTCCCATGATTCACCGGTACAGCTTCCACTCACACATCCCTTGCATTGCTTCCACCCATACTTCCCTGGAACTGCGTGCCCCTATACTGAAAACATAGCTGGTTAACAAGAAAGTCAATGTGACCATTGTTTAGACTGCTGTTGAATATCCCATCTGCTTACCTGCAAATATGTACTCTTAGACAACTTCATCACTGCTGGGGGAACACCCATTCACTGCATGTCATTCAGCAAATACTGCAGGCAGGATGAGTTTCCCCAGACTCAGTGGACCACATTTCTAAACTGGTGGGCATGTCAGTCTTTCTTAATGTTGACTGCTAAACCCGCTTTAATCACAGGCTCAGCAGTGAGAGTGTTGCTGACTGTAATATCTTTCACTCAAGGATATGATGAAAGTTCAGTGCCATCTGAAGACCTGTGTGCCTTGCTAATGGTCAGTACATGAAAGTAAGCCCCCTATATATATAAGGTGTAATGATCCCCCTACTGTGGGGTTATGGAGATCTTAGCACCACACAAAAACACAAGTGTTTACTTCTGCAGCTGAAGTAGTCTTGATTTTGGTGAGGTTGTTTTCATACAATTTGTTTTTAATGTTTTTTGTTCCATTCAACATTACAGGTACAATGAACTTATCTGAAAAAAGTGACAGATTTTCTATTGCAGTAATGTAATCTTTTGGGTCACCTTTCATGCAGACTCCACATGTCCTCCCTGTGTCAAATTTTCTCTGTTTGCTCCAGTTTACTCCTACATTCCCAAAACATGCAGTAGGTAGATTGGGCAGCTCTAAAACTGTCCATAGCTGTGAGTATGATGCATGATATGAATAAAAAAGACCTGTCAACCTACTTCTGTTTCCCCCTTTGCCTTGAAAAGTCCATGGATAGCTGTGTATGTCTGCAGGGTCACTCCAGGAGTCAGCTGTGATTCATAATAGATAGAGATATACTTCTGACAGCACAGTGCGTGAATATAATGGACCCGTGGGCCATTTGAACCAGATAACATGCTGCAGTGTTAATAACAAGGGTGATGAAGATGATTACAGTGGTAGACACTAGCCATTCTAGCCACTTTAACTATATTGATGATTACCTGTGGTCATACTAAGTTCAAAATAATGCTAAACCATTGAGCTTGTATATTATTTAGATAACTTTATTTACACTCACTGTTCTATTGCATATGCTGTATCATTATTTAAAAAAATAAATAAATAAATAAATAAATTACACATCTAGCATCAGAACTTCATTAATAGAAATAAAATTTGAAATAAATAAGTATGTTCATGCCTTTTTCATGAAACACAAAGATGAGTTTGTTAGAAAATTATGGGTTGGCTAAAAGCTATAAAACAGTGAAAAAATAAGGAATCAGCAAGAAATTGACAATTTTTTTTTCAGAACTGGCATTCTGTAGAACACTGTTAGAATAAGGTGATGGTGGTGGACTGTCTTCCAATAAACTTAAGATTCCCCTCTATTGCATCATCTTCTCTAAAAGACATCTATCCTCCTCAAAATCTTCTTGAGACTGACATCCATATCTGGGTCTTTTTAAAGTGACAGAGTGATAAGGTGGCTTTCTCCTCTCCTTTGTTGAACATCTTAAGAGAGAAGAAAGCCCTTAGACAACATACCCACGATAACAGCATATAAAAAGCAAATATTTCATGATGCTAAAGTCTTTTCACAGAGAACAAATAAACATGGCGCCATAGTGTTGATTTATTAAAAACAGATATATTATTAATGCTCTACAATGGGGGATAGCATAGTTTTGGCTGATAATATGTCCTTTCCAGTGACATGATGCATTCAACTGTCATGCTTGATAACTAGCCAGTGTATATGAAGTGTGGTATACAATCATCCTGGCGTGAACATGAAGCTGGGGGACTACTGCTACATGGATCAACACTCACACAAGACATCATGACAGTGCCTCAATGTCTCTCTCATAGAAGGTCATATGTCACATTTATCCATGGCCCTAGCCTCATGACTAAAAATCTGGTTTAATATAATGTTTGTTTAGAATAGTTAGTTTGAATAAAATACTTTGGAATCTTCATTGCTTCAGCTAAGAGCAGTTGCACTACTTGTTGTTATTTGCATTTATGGATGAGTTATAGATACCATTGTTAAGATGGATAGGAATGAGTCATATTGTTCTTTTTATGCATGTGTTTGTGTATATGTGTGTGTGCCTGGGGGATGCCAGACTACCAGGAATGTTTAAAGATATGAATCTGCACACTTCTAAAACAATACAAATGCTTTGCAGAGGTGCTAGCTTTCTGAAACCTATTCCTCCTATGTGATCCTGGACACACAAGGTGTACATAGTGTTGCTGCTTGTGTTGCTTGATAAATGCTGTGTCAGGAGTGCATGTACTAACTGCTATATGTGAAAATTTACTGAATCACATGAATTGTTCAACTTCAGTCTATCTACAGGGCTTGTTCCGAATCCATAGAGAACAGCCACTGTGACTCCCCTACACGAGGCTGGCCCTTCTACAAACCTGGATAATTATAAACCCATCAGCCTCACCAGCCATGTAAAACCATGAAACATATCATAGCAGAACTCATTTTTGCAGACATAGGCAACGTAACTGATCTAGATCCCAATCGGTTTTGTTTTGTAAAGGGCAGATCTTGTCTCTTGAATATAGTATGTTTCTTTGTAAAGGTTACAGGGGTTGTGGACAGTGGTCATTCTATGCACACTGCTTATCTTGATATGGCTAAGGCTTTTGACTCTATTCCCATACTGGTATTATTGAAAATTAGACAAGCTTGATGTAAATCCAAGTGTCCACTGGATTGTACATTGGCAATATAATAAATCCAAACTTGTAAAAGTTGGCAGTTCCCTTTTTAAATCCAAAATTGTAACTGGTGGGTTGTCACTGGGATCAGTTATAGCCCATCTTCTGTTTGGCACTTTTCTTTGCAAACATCCAAGCCAACATTCCAGAAATGAGGCTGATGACATTTGCTGATGACTGCAAACTAGGTACTGGTATCTGCTTATCCACTGATACAAAACAGCTCCAGCAAGAGCTGGACTATGCACATACATAGTGTGCCAAAAATAGTCTGAAACTAAATGAAAAGTGCAGCATAGTAAATTTTAGCAGAAAAGTTGCTCCCACCTCATATGTTATAAATGGTACTCCTCTTCAGACAGACATGGTCATAATAGACCTGGGTATTTATATTGATAATGCTCCCTCATTTGATCATCATGTTTCCACCATAGTCAGGAATTCTATCTGGCTCAGCTGATTTACAAAGGGATATTGTCAAGATCCGAAGAAGTTATCCTACCACTGTACTTTTCCCTTATCAGACCTATCAATGAATAAAATGTCCTTTTGGTATGTACACATCCAAGCATACTGCTGCAAGGTGACCTATGTCTTGCTTTTTAAGCCATAAAAGACCAGTCCAATTTGACTTCCCATTTCTATGCAAAACCATTGGCTCGAAAATCACCCCAACTAAGAACCTAAATCTACACAAAAAAAAAAAAACCTTACTGGAGACAGGTTCCTAACACAACATATTCCTAATCCGTGGAATAAGTTAACACTACAGGTCAAACAGAGTACTACTTTGGCTACCTTTAAGACTAGTCTTGATGACTGGATGGGCAGACACAAATTTATACTAGGGTTTTCATATACAGCCCCACTCAGTTTGTGGGGAGAGCACTATTAAGTGTAAGGGCTATCACAACTCCTGGAACTGGTTTATTGTTTTACTTTGAACCATGTTTCTGACTTTTACTTTACTTTTCTAATATTTTTCTTGATTTATTGCAGCAGCTTACACATAGCAAAATAATTGTCACCCAACTTCTGCAGTAGTTTATTCTATATTTTAATGCTTTTCTCACCTCTGCTTAATTTGTTAATTTGTTTCATATATCATTGCTCTGCTTTTTTTCAGTTTTTTGGTCCATTACCTGCCAATCAGCACTCCCCTTCTGACCACTCAACCTATTCATTTATCATCAGCACAGTGTGGGTTAACAAAGAGAAGCCATCGTGTAGGCAGCCATCAGATGTGGTTTGGGTTTTTATCTTTAAGATCTGCATCTGTGCAAATATTAAAACTGTATACTGAAAAAGACAGAGAATAATATTGAAACAGCTTAGCAATCTTTTTATTAACAACATTAAGTCCTCATCTTAAGTGCTTTTATTTATCTATGGTTTAGGAATTCAGAACAATCCGAGGGTCTCAAACACTTATCGAAGCATTTGATATTGCTGTTAATAAATACTGCTAAACTATCCTAGTTTTATTCAATTCTAAAATTATTATTATTTCTGTCAACAGTTTTCTGTGTATGTGCACAAGGCTGCAGATATGCAGAATTGTTAGAAATGTTACATTTTCAATTTTTTGGGCTGCCTCTGCAATCTTGATTTGTCATCTAAGCAGAGAAAAAAGATTACTTTAATGTACTTTTGATATTAAAAAATGAGTATCTGCAGCCTCACGTACTGAATATTTTGAACTACTAAAATGCCCTGCTCTGCAACAGGTGTCCAGCTCATGCACTTTACTCAAAATTTTAAGTGACTTTGTCTTATTTAATAATAAGAGACTTCTTCTGAACAAAGGGTCTTAAACTACTACTACTACTACTACAAATATCTAACATGTGTTGTTATTGCTAAATGAGGCTAAATCACCTAACAAAGTTCTGAATAAAGTACATAAACTCCATTTACATCTTCAGTAGTTAAAAGAATGCCTCGCTAACATTTCAACCTTCCCTGTCCAAAATGTGTAACATGACCTCTCATGATGTGAACAAATGGTCAAAATGTGGAATACATGCTAACAGCTTAGTAACAACTTTAACTATGAAGCCCGCAGGATGATTAAAATGTGCTAATTTATACTTATAAAATATTATTTTGATGAATTAAAATGATTAGGTATTCACCACTGAAATGTTTAAAAAGTTATTAGCAATGAATGAGTAACAGAGCCTTTCAATGTAGAATTGTGAGGAACGTGGACTTTTTTAAGACGCTGAATGCGGAATGCTCCTCAGAATGAGGTGGACTTTAGAGGTATGTGTGTCCCTTCTGAGTCATCTTACTCTGCTCTTAAAGTAAGAGACTGAAACAGGTTCAACTCTATTTTCAAGCTGTATCATGGAAATTGTTGTACTGTAATGATGTACAATATATTACTTCCAGTTCATGGCTGAATTTTTTGCATTATGAACTAAAAATTCCAATTGTGTTTCTGAACAGTGTTGTGCAATACTACTAGATATGGGACATATTATATGTTAGTATATAACCACATTTTACATTAATTAGGTGCCCAGATTTTTGGCTAGATGTACCTACCTTTCAAGACCCTTTTACCAGTTTTCTATTTCTGCAGATACAGAGTTGTTTAATTGGTACCAATCTTATGGCACATTGCTTTGGAAACAGGAAAATTATTTTTTCTTCAGGTCAGTCTGCCTACTTTGTTTGATAATGATTAGCACCATAATCAGTATCCCGAGGTATCTAAAACCTCAGCATCTGAGATGTGTACACAGATAAATTAGCTATTATTGTCGGCCTCGGTATGGGGGAATTCTGTGGGTCAAACATGAATGATTGCATCTGCTCTGCTGTCATTTGTTCAGTTATTCTGGACTGGCTTTGCAGGACTAATGTGACTGAGTGTAAGAAGCTGGAAAATAAGTACTTTAATTAGGGGGCTACTGTTTACTGTTGCAAGTGACTTACCCTTTCATTGTTTACTTATTTTAAGCAGTCCAGCATCGCAAAACTTGTACACATTTGTGTGAAATAAAATAGAATACTTGTAACCTATATTTATGTGAAATAAAGATGAAATTGCATAGCTCTCAACTGTCCCTAGTTTTGCCAAATGCTCGTGATTTCACATAATATCTTTCGTCTGTTACTTAAAATGTGTATGGTTATCTGGGAAGCCATTGAAGACTGCAGTCATGGAGTTTCAGACTTTAATATTCTTCAGGAAAAGTATGTTAATACAAAAGCAGTTGCTGTGGCAACTTCTTTTCTTTTTTTTTTTTTTTGATCAAATATTTTTATTGAAGTAAGAAAGTGATCATTTTAACAATAATATGAACATCATGGATACAATTTTCAAACATAAAAGAACAAAGAAAAAGACACACTATAACTATATACAATATTTACAGAGGCCCAAAATTGATAAAATTATAAAACAATAGCAAAAAGTTTGCATAATAAACATCAGATCATTCGGAAAGAGTTACCCCCGGATTCACTAATCCTCCGTGTAAGACTTAATAAGTCTTACTCGGAGGCTGCAGTTGAACGGTTTGATGTCAGTGTGCCATGAATATTCATGAGGGCATGCTGACTCAACCGTAACTCTTACACGGACTGAGTAGGAAAGCAGGGGGCGTGTCCGACTGCCGAGCAGTCGAAATGTGCACACCCCTGCAAGGTTTTAAAAAGCATAATGTCAACACACAAGAGCAAGTTCGCTCAAATGTACTTGCACCCAACACCACACTCCCTGACACGGTAAACCCCCATCACACTTATATAAAGTAAATAATTATATATATTTTTTTAAATCCATGATATAGCTGCTCGTATTTGCGTGTGTGTGCACGGGTGTGCCCATTGCTTAGCTAGAGTTAGCAATTCTGACATGGAAGAGCATCAGAAAGAATGTTTATGCAAATCACACCAAATTGCAATAGTGTAATGGTAGAGCGTATGTACAAAGAGAAGGCATTCACGGTTTGAATCCCACCACTCCCCTTCTTATTTATGTTTTAAATCAGTATTTGAAATAATACCAGACATATATGATTAAAATTTTATTAAAAGCAGTGACATGGCCAATGTATCAGTGAACAAACTAAATATTTTTAAAGGACCCAGATATATAATATCCTGCTGTTAAGCCACGCTTTACACAGCTAAATACAGGTGCCCATAGTTTAATAGTGCTTTACCCAGCTAAACAGAGGTGCCCATAGTCTAATAGCGCTTTACCCAGCTAAACAGAGTTGCCCATAGTTTAATAGCACTTTACCCAGCTAAACAGAGTTGCCCATAGTTTAACAGTGCTTTACCCAGTGCAATAGAGTTGCCCAAAGTTTAAAAGCGCTTTACCCAGCGCAATGTGTTTGCACGGACGTGCGCGTTGCACCAACCAGGGCACTGTAGGGCACCGTGGAGCAATGTAGAGTTAAGTTGCTTAAATGCAGCCACACCCCCTAGCCTGTCTAGACAGTATTAAAATAAAAGAATGACAAGGGTCAAACCCAGGACCCTGTGCATCATAATCATAGTACAGAACCACTAAGCCATGACAACATAGGGAAAGCAGCCACTATTAACATTCATAAACTTATGAATGGTAATTTAACCATTACTAAGCAGATCTGCAGTCAGCCGAGAATTTTACAAAATGGCCAATCACAAAAAAGTGCAGGAAATGCGGCATATTTAAGCCCCATAGGCGGGAATACTCACCATAACTGATTGTAGATCACATTTGCAGTCAGAATGGCAGGTGCAGGAGAGGGTTCACACTTCTGAGTGCAATGTTGGGGCATCGAGGAGTCCAAATACATGGTTTGGCTCCTTGTCCACCATCACGAGTCAAGACTCCTGCAGGGCCAGTTCCAAGGGACGGAGTACAAGGCAGAGGCTTGGAACCGGTTAGCTCGTGGCCTCACCAGTGCCACAGGCATTCCTCGGATTGGTGAGCAGGTCCGTCACCACCATGCAGACCTAAAGAGATGAAAGCAGGACCGCCTGAACCAGTGGATACAGGAGGCCCGTGGGATGCAGAATGCCCCACAACTGAGTATGTAGCCATGGAATGCAGTATGCAAGAATTGATAATGGAGTATGTATAATGGATAGGTATGTCTCAATATCCCTTCATTTACTTTACAGCTGCAGGTGACCGTGCTACGAATCAGCAAGCCTATGCTGATAGGCTGCTAAGGCAGGTTAGTGATTATTCTGCATGTACTGTTATATAAAATATGGTAGAGAGCATGAAAGAAAGTGCTGTAGTCCAATAAAACAGCCATAGAATTGCCTAAATAAGTCCTCTGCATATACTGTCAGATAAAAATGTCAGAGAGGCAGAAAAAGAGTGTAGTAACCCATTAAGAAAGGTAGCATATGTCTGGAATAATATCTCTGCAGGCACTGTCATATAACATAAGTGAGTGAGCCTGAAAAAAGATTGTTCTAACCTATTAAATAAGGTATAATATGTCTTGAACATGTCTGCCATAAACACTGTTAAAACAAATAAAGGAGTGAGCCTGTGGAAAAGTGTGCAATGTCATTAAAAAAGGTCTAAAACCCAGAGTGTGTCTGTGTCACAGAGTCTGAAATGTTGTTGTACCCTTGCATTATACAAACAATACTGTTTGAAAATGTGCTGGCAACCCAGAGTTATGCAGTCCCATATAAAGTGGGTGATGGAAGTGCTAGTAGCTGTGAAACATATATACGGTCCACAATAGTCAGTTACTGGCTGGCATGAATAAGTAAACCTGGCACACATGTAGCATGTAATTATTCACTAGAAATGTGAGTGTGTGTCAAGAAATGCAGGGTTCTGTACAAATCGAAGTGAAAATGTCATGTGAAAACATCCCAGATATGTAGATAAAGAAATATAAATGCAAACAAGAAATATGTAGCAGCAACATCTGCATCCTGGACAGTTAGTATGTCAGATATAGGTCAGGCATATATTGAACTAGCCAAACCCATGACACAACCTAATGTATGGTGGCAAGTGTAATAATACAGGTAGGGGATATACACTTGCAGTCACTGGGAATGTAGTGTAGACTAAAATGTCATTATAAGATGTTAACCAAGGTTTTTTCTACACCCTACCGTATGTGCATAAACCATGCAATTCCACACCTCAATGGGTATGTGTGACCTTAAATATTTGTTGGGACATATGTCCTATTGTTTTATAAATATTTGCATTGATGTTGATGCATGTGCCCTGTTCAAACACCACGTTCATGGTGGCCTGTTGCTATCAGACATTCCTGCATGCTGTTGGAATATCCACTGTCGTTCAATATATGCATGTGTTATGCTTGCTGTTCAACTGTTGGAACCTTGGTGTGTTGGGTTAATGGGAATATTACTGCATGCTGTTACAACTAATCTGGAATGCTGTTGTTTATGTTGTAATTAAACACACCTAATCACAGAACGTATGGGAAGGCCGGTCCCAGCGGACCCACCTGTCCCTCCTCAGTTGGCGAGTGCACCTGGCACCAGCAGCTCTGGTGCCCAGCCCGGGCTCCCCTCCTCCCTTGGTCCTGTGCCACCTTCGGGTGGAAGTGCTGCAGGGGATGGGGCTCACCCCCCCATGCAAGCGTGGGCGGAGGAGGGCCACCTGTCACCCTTGCTAGGGTCCGGGCTGTGGTGCGTAGGGAGATCCAGCTTTCAGTCGCTGATCCCCTACGCCAGCTTGAGGTGAGAGTGGCGCGTCTCTCAGGTGAGCCTGCCCATCCTACACAGCCCTCAGCACAGCCACCCTCTGGGCTGTGAAGTTGCAGTGGTGACTGCCCATGGGTGGGGATCTCAGTTCCACTGTTACCATCTGTGGGCTCATGGGCTTGCGATTTCCAAACATCCTTCCCCATCAATTGTGTTCACCCACCCTATGTGTCAAACTCTGCCTCTCTATGCATCTTGTTTGTCTTGTCTGTTTACCTCCCCAACCTACCTCCCCAAATATACCTACTTCCTCTACCTCACATTCCACTCTCACCTGAAAAAATAAATAAAAAAAGGGCAATCTGTTCCCACAAAAAAAATACGCCCCATACATGGCTGCCCAATTCGCACACATGTCCGCTGGACATGTAAACTGATAATTCTAATTGGCAGTACAATATGCACATCTGTTGCTGGTAAAGAAATGGGCAGCTATGGACCTTCCCTACACCCATCCTGTACATCCCGAGCTGGTTTTCCTACTGTCTTTCCCTCTTTGTAACCCCTTTTTCACCACTTTCTTATCTCCCCATTTTCTTTTCTTTAAAAGAAATTAGCGCGGGGGTTAGTGGGAGTAAGCACTTTTAAGCAGTAGTTAGCGGGGTGCGTGAGTGTGAGCTTGTGTGCGCTTAGCTAAGCATTGCGCAAACCATTGCAAACCCACTTCCAACTGCTTAAAAGTGCCTTAGTCACTCTGTATGACAAGGCCCTTGTACTGCTCAGCAGCAAAATAAAACACCCTTGTCAGTCTCGAACCCAGGACCTTGGACTCACCAGTCTGCATGAAGTACCACTACACCACAGCAGATATGCAATAACTTAGTGCTGAAAGCAATATATCATGCATTACCATGAGTGAATGTAAAGGGAAAATAGGAATGGCATAACACAAATCTTGTTCTGTGGGCCTTAACCAGCAGGTGTTGTGGAATTGCATGACATGACTGTGAAAAGAGAATCAGCCATGCTAGCAGGGAATAATGTTACAGTAGCACCTTACAAACCCCACACAGTATCAGAGCAGGATAAACACTGTCATATTTGCATAGGTCACAGGCCAGACCTCCCAGCAGTGACTGCTGTACAGTGATGACCCGGATTTGTAAACAAATGTTAGCTGTGCCCCTCTGACTCCCTGTGAAATGTACTAACAGTAGGCAGAAAGGTGGGGAATCTCACTTAATGACAAATGTCAATAAGTGAGAGTAGACACTGCTTGCACATCAGAAAAGGTGTAGTAATACATATGCTCTGAATCCCCCAAAGTCTGAACTGCAAAATGTCTGAAATATATCACAGGTGTATCCCAGTTATATCTACCTTTCCCTGAGGCTGTTCACATATATATGTGAGAGTATCTGTGGCCTGGAAGAGTCAGAAACACACAGGCATATCAGTTTGTCTGCTGTTACACACTCTGCAAATAGCTGTAGAATGAATCCCACAAGCATGCCCTTATGTAGAAGTACAACACAGAAATTTCAAAGGATGTAGCCATGTACTGCTAGCAACCACCTGTGACAATGCCATTGTTCAGGTGCTGAAAAGACTGCTGTGGTGCACAGTCAAAGAATACTAGGCTGACCTCTGTCTACCATCTGGATATGTCCACAGGTGGGAGCTACTCAGACAGACTACTAGCCTTTATAGACTTACAGGTACACAGCAACTTTGCATGTTCAGTAAGATAAACATCACACGATAATAAATAATGCACTCTGCACTTCTGCACCCCTACTCAAAGGTACTATATACCCGTGTAGTCAGGCACAACCAAGGGTGTAGGTAGGCATACACAGTAGTGAAATATGTCCAGTTGTCCTAAGCAGACTGTGCTAATGTCAACACAAACAAACCACAAACTGTTCAGAAGTGAGTAATGTACTAATGACAGTGTAGCAGTTCAAAAACAGTGCATGTGCCTGATATTCATAGGTAGTACAACACACTTAGTTGTCCTCACCCCTCTCTCAGGGATGGAAGGTTTCAAATATGCCTCCTAATGTATTGCATATGCACAGCTGTTGCTGGTAAAGAAATGGGCAGCTATGGACCCTCTCCACACCCATCTTGTACATCCCGAGCTGGTTTCCCTACTGTCTTCCCCTCTTTGTGCACCCTTTATCACCACATTCCTATCTCCCCATTTACTTTTCTGTCAAAGAAATGAGCGCAGGGGTTAGCAGGAGTGAGCACTTGTAAACAGTAGTAAGCGGGTTTGCACCAGTGTGCGCATGTGTGCACTTAGCTTAGCATTGCTAAGATATGATAAGCTAAGCCAAGCTTGGCTTAGTATTGCTAAAATAAAATAAGCTAAGCTAAGCTTAGCTTAGTATCACTAAGCATCGCGCAAACCCACTTACAACTGCTTAAAAGTGCCTTAGTCACTCTGTATGACAAGGCCCTTGTACTGCTCAGCAGCAAAATAAAAAACCTTATCAGTCTCGAACCCGGGACCTTGGACTCACCAGTCTGCATGAAGTACCACTACACCACAGCAGATATACAAGACCTTTGTGCTGAAAGAAATATAACATGCATTACAATGAGTGAATGTAAAGGGAAAATAGAAAAGCCATAGGAATACATTGCAATAACTACTGTTGTATGCCAGTTAATTCTCTAATTCGAAATGAAAGTACATACTCCCATGTATCCAGTGTTAGCATTAGGAGGTGTGAGTAAACCTACACACTGAGAAGAGTGTACTGGAAAAAGCAACAGTCAGGTTTCAGTACAACATGCATTTCACTGGCTACAACCCAGCTTCAGATATGAGACATATACTAACCTTCTGACTGAGACAACAGTGTCCACAGCAAACAAGCATGGTCCCCACCTTGCAAAACTGAAAGGGCTACACCTACCTAACCTATCATTTTATAGCAGTGTCCTGAAATCACAGTAAGAACTGCAATTACCACACAGCAGGCTGCATGCAATTACTAAATGGTGGGCAGCAACTGGTGCAGAGGCCATCACATGCACATGTGCAGATACCTAGAAAAGCAGCCTGTATCTGCTGTCCACACATGCAAAAATATCATTGCAATAATTGGGAGAGAGAGAAAGGATGAGTGAGAGAGACAGACAGAGACAGGCAGACACAAACAGGCAGAAGGAGACAGACGCTGAAAACAAACAGCAACACACAGAGGAAACAAAACCAAAAAATAAATAAATAAATAAATAAAAAATAAAAAACCAACACCTACAACAGACGGAGGTGAGGAATACAAAGGTAAGGTATGTAACAGATATGTATTTGGTGACATCCGAAAGATGTGTCTGAAGGGTACTCTACATACTGTGAATCATCCATATGTAGCAGCAGTCCGTATTTATATGTACATGCACATTTGCATAGGGCAAGGGACATACTGCAACTGTTAGTGAAGGCTGGACTTATGTATGTTGTTGAAGGCTGCTATGTGCACATATGTATGTAGGTTTTAGTGTGTGGCATTGCAGAAAGCAAGCAGTGCCGGTATATGTCATGTGGTGTTAAATGCTGTGGGACTGAGCTACAGGCAGTAAGGCCTGCAACAGCTATATGGCCTGAGGACAACAGAATGCATTCTGCACAACATTGTGTAATAGTATTACATAACCGTATGTCTCACAACTGTTGCATAATTGACATCCCCACCATGAAAGGTGGGCAGTATATGTGCCTATATGTGCAGCTATATGTACAGCAATGGATGTTTACATGTATGTGTATATATACTTGTATATATACATATATATGTCTGTATATATATATATAT
Source organism: Protopterus annectens (assembly GCF_019279795.1). NCBI lineage: Eukaryota > Metazoa > Chordata > Ceratodontiformes > Protopteridae > Protopterus > Protopterus annectens. The sequence continues at coordinate 324,787,360 of NC_056726.1, read as the reverse complement.
ATATATATATATATATATATATATATATATGTATATATATATATATATGGATATATTTAGATATATATGGATATATATGAATAAATATAGATATATATCGATATATATGGATATATATACAGATAGATATGGATATATATGGATATATGTAGATATATATAGATATGTATGGATATGTATGGATATGTATGGATATGTATAGATATGTATAGATATGGATAGATATGGATAGATACGGATAGATATGGATAGATATGTATATATGTATGTATGTATATGTATATATATATATATATATATATATATATATATATATATATGAGAGAGTGAGGGAGACACGGGGTCATATGTACTGCAACAGGTGCCTGTTGTCCAAGGCATGGACTGAACACCAGTGTTGATACCGTAGTGCCATACCCCATTCCAAAACACCTTACGCATTAACTGCCACATAGGTGGTAGCCTGCCTAACACTGATGGTGTCAGAAGGGTACATGGGACACAGGTGGACAGTAGGCTCCCCTTTGATAATCACAGTGATAACAGTAGTAATGGAATCTGTCTACGTGGTACGAGTCATCATAAAAGTTGAGTCATCTAGGGAAATATAGGTTGGTGTTCCCATCTACTCATCACAATGCCCCATGTGGCATGTACCTCACATGACAACTACAGCAAGTGGAAAGGCCACAGACATACCTATCAACGAGTAATACTGCCCTCAAACACATGCCCTATGCAGTCTGACTCAAAAACCACAGCTAGAGTGCGTTGCATACCGCCCACCCAGAGGTTACCACTGCCGGACATACAGAGGTATGTCACACCCATAGCAGTCGGCCAACCACCATGACCACACCTCACAATCCCTCCGGGCTACATGACCTAGGGCCCTAATCCTTGACACCTCACTAAACAGCACATGCTGGAGGTACAGGTTCTTATCCACAAATATGCCATACTCTGGACTAAACCACCCAGCATGAACAAACAAGGCTCCTCATTAGCAGATGTCATACATACCCCTGATGATTTTTTTGGAGATAGGTAATATGCCCTGGGAGTCACCTCAGTGTATCCAGTTGACAGGAGCAAGTGAAATCACATTATATGTGTGTCAAAGGCCAGGGTAGCATATGGCTAGGCTGCTCTAGGCCCTAGGGCCAATAGTGTATTACCTACCTATGACACAATGCACACACACACATGTACTCAGTGCAATACCTGCTATGTGAGGTGGAATGAGTGTGACAGTGACTGTGTGCAAGGTTTGTAAAGGTGTGGTAGCTTAGTGTGAGGTTGTGTCTGCCATGGTAGTTTGTGTCCTAGGTGTGAGGCCGGAGAAAGATGTATCAGTTATTGGGATGCAGACATAGTAGGATGGCATATGTTGTGACGTAGTTCCTTGTGTATGACTGCGGTGTCCCAATGTAGGCTGAAGCAATACATGTATGCTCAGTAAGTGGTACTGCTGGTAACTCCAGCTCAGATATGAACTGTTGTACTACCTGAAGATGTAGGCCTAAACAGCATAGTATGGTGTATGTTCACAGTCCCTGGTAACACTGTCTTGTGTGTTTCCTGTAGTCTGCACAGATTACATATCACAGGCATAGGTATCTGTAAGTAGAGGCACACAGTACTATAAGGTACACAGGTAATGCTCATCTGTGTCGGTATACATCTGTGTGTTGTATGTATGTCTGATGTCTGTTTAATGATGCCTGTACCATGCCCACAATGACATGTGTGTTACAAGGTATGTGTGTGTACCTAGCAACATGTATACTCTGTTACAGCAGTATGTCAGCTATATTAACAACTGTGCACATATGTTAGGTAGGGGTATGGCATCAAAGACTAGGGTGGTTTACCCGTAATACTGTAAATGTACATGACATTCATTGCATTAGATGACATATTTCTTCATGCATTAGCTTGATATATACCCCCGGGTTGAGGTTGTGCATTGTATCCCAAACAGTGTGCCGACTACTGGTTTATACTGGTGTGTTATATGGAGTGTTGCAGGCACTGTCAGCCAGTTGTGGGCTGAGCACTGATATGTGGTATTGAATGTGTGTATCCTCTGATAGACAGACAGATGCTATATATGGCAGTTAAGTGATATCTGTACTTCATAATGTTGTGTGCTACATGACATGCTCACACATATCGTTTAATTGTCTTCCAAAGTTATGGCTCATCAACGTAATCCATCGTATGCAGCTGCAGAGGAGCAGGAAATTCTGAACAGCCTGGTGCAGTACTATAAACTGCTTTTTTCCAGGGCCAGCCAGCACCAGCATGACCATACTGCACTGTGGCAAGACCTTGTCTGCCGGGTAAATGACATAGGCATGCATAACCAGACATATGAGCAGGTACGCCATCACTGCAGTGATTTAATTAGACATGTCCGGCGGCGTGCGTCTGATATCCATAGGCAACAGCTTTCCACAGGTGGTGGGGCGGCCATACATCCCCCCCTCACCAGAGTGGAGGAGCTGCTCCTAAGCATGGTGGCTCCTGGCCTAGAGCAGCAACAGTGTCACACATGTGTCATCATGGAGGCCAGAGCCACCCAGCAGGATGACATGGAGCATGCAGGTAATACGCCCTAGCTGTAGACTACCATTACCTGTATTGTTAGAATATGCATATGTGAGATGTGTACTGTGTGTTTAGCAGTTGTGCTGCCTAACGTGTGCAATACTAATATTTGGAATAGTATCTGTACACCTGTGACTGTTGACTGCTGTTCCACTGTCATTTAGCACACTCACAGTAGCAATGCCACAGTTGTGGCCACTGACAAACTGTCATATTCTTCTAGGTCCCTCTGATGTGACAGCAGGGCAGACAATACATGCTGGTGAGTGTGTTAACACTTTAATATTGGTAATGAAATGTGCATGTCATAGGTGAGGTGTAGGCCATGTACACGTAACACACCTACGCATAATGCATGCTGTGCATGTTTGCTGTGAGACATCAATCATCTCAGTAAAGTCAGTAGCTGCCTCAATCACATGCAATGCACAGTGCAGCAGACACAGTTGTGGCAACACTGTACTGCACATTAGATATGCATAGTTGCTACAGCTGTACACAACAGAACATGTTTATCATATGCAGTACACGAAAACATGCTACATTTGGCATTACCACACACCCACTGTAAGGTCACACTTCAGTATCCCACATGTCATGCACACACACATGATGTACCGCAGGGGTAGATGCCTATCATGGGGCTGTGCAACACTCTGCAACACATAACACAGTTATGTTAGGCTATGCTCCCTATTGGGCACCTCACACACCCATGTACAAGTTGGCTATGTAATTGTGAACGTAGCCACGGCACTGCAGTTCAGGTACAGCATGCTAGGCGGTGGTCTTGCACACATTAGTAGCTGTGAATGACCACAAGATGCATGTTGATGATGGCACAGGGTACTACACCCCATCCAGTTACAGTGACCACAGTACTACTCATAGCAGTCATTGCTTTGCACCTCAGTGTTGTGTGTGTGCAAACATATGCACCTATACACAATATGCATAGCATGTTGTCTGTGTGCTTACATATGCCAGTATACACAATATGCACAGCAGTCGCCATCCATACAAAGTGTCACATATATGTCCTGGAATGCTACTGGGTGTATAGGTCACTTGACACAGATTGGGTATGTGTGGTGTTTAATGTTGCAGTTGTGTAGCATGCCATGCCATGTCTGGCACTCACATATCTGCAATATGTCCCACACTCACCATAAGCACTGTACACTGGCCATGTCGAGCATTGGGATTCCTTCATGTCAACATGCACCACACATCCCATGTGTGTACATAGCATGCATGTGCTATACCCGTGCCCACTATTATCTGCTATGGACACAGACACTGCACTCAGACATGGATATCTATGTGTCACACAGATACATGCAGCCATGGCATGTATACCTGTGAGTGATGGTGCACAGGGTATTGCAGAGCTGATAATACCTGCACAGCAATGTTGTGTCCATGTACACATTGTGTTCCAGGATGTAGCCAATCACTGAACAACTACACAGTTGCATCAAAGCCATGTATACTGCCATTTAATAGGAGCGTCTACACTTGCACTGCATGGTCTTGTGCAACACATATTCTGCATGCTGACACATGTGTGGTGACCTTGTGATACTGACACCCACCTTCACCCACTATAGAGTATGTTTTGGATTGCTGGTATGTGTGTGTATGTGCTGTAGTGAGGTGTGTATTAGTGTTCATGTGTGCATGTGTGCATGTGTGCATGTGTTAATGTGTTCATGTGTGCATGTGTGCATGTGCAGACCGTAAAGTGTGTTTCCTGTCTTCCTCTCACAGGTGCTGAGTTAGGGGTTGGTGAAAGCAGCAGGCAACCTGAAGCCACTGCCATGAATAGTGGTGATGATGACACATGTATTTTGGCACAGGAAGATTTGACAGGGTCTGTCGTTGGTCCGCCAATCGACAGTACACAGTGTTCAACCCCATCTATGCACACACTCATACTGTCAATACATCCCTCACCACCAATGGCCATAGGCGAGGGACAGCATACAGTTGGCATTGACCAGGAGAGTGTGGTACCCATGGCACTTGCATCCGCTCACAGCAGTCATAGCCGTAGACCCGGAATGGTACCACATAGGCGGAGGTCCAGGGGTTCTCGGGGAAGCACCACTGGTCGTGTTGCCCCTGGCAGGCATGCCCTCACAGGTCTTACCATGACCAGTATGTTCCGGGCTGTAATGCAGGCCCAGGCACATATGGAACGGTACACCAGGCAGGGACTTAGGGCGCAGAGGGCACATTACACTGCTATCAATGACAGCATCAGTAACCTTGCCAGTGTCATCCGGACTTACACCAAGGTTGTTGATAGACATTGGGGGGGAGACATTAGATGCCCTCCACAACATGTCTTCCATGAGCCAGGACCGTGCAGGATGGTTGCAACGTTGACGTGTGCGCATGCCAGCAACAGCAACAGCTGGCAGTGGTCGCGGACAGCCCACAGTTCACAGCTGCTCCTGTAGTGGCAGTACCAGCCCCAGCAATGCTGGGGCTGGCCTGTCCATTGACCGTCCCAGTAGACCACGTGCACGTGGCTCTGACCAGTCCCAGCAGGGACATGGGTCCAGTCATCATACCTCTGCCTCTGATGACAGTACCCAGTCAGGGTTGGTACCCGATACTGTCCGTAGCACCCCTGCCAGGCACAGGTACTGTGTCCTTGGCTGGAGACAGTGATCTGTACAGCCTAGCAGGTACAGTCTGTGGCTGTCCCACAAACTACCGTATATGGCAGCCATATGGTGGAGCTGTGTGCATGCAGACACACACACATTAACCAAACAACTAGGGCTCACACATACACACACACATTACATCAACATTGGCCCATGCTGTACTGTTGTCCCTCACACACACATGCACACACACACAGACATGTCGACTGGATGGATCAATGTCAGGCTCTGACAAACAACAAAACACCCTGTGCATATGATGATACCTGTGTCACCTCCTGTCATCTGCATCCTTGACGGAGGGACAGGCTAACATGGTGCTGATGCACAGGGTGACACTATAACAGTGTAGCAATAATAGCAAGTTGTCAACAAGGAAGTGTAATGACATCCTTGTAGGTATATCTGAGCAGGCATTATGCATCAAAGCTCTGATTGTCAATGTAGCATTGTTTACACCACTGTTAGGTCTGAGTATGTATTGTCCACCCATGTGCCACTTGGCTAAAGTGTAATGTGTTGCCAGCATGTGTTAGTGAGTGGACAGTATGTGTGTGATGTGCGCAGTACAGATTAGCAAGTGTACATCTGTGAACATGGCGGGTGCACACTATCTGGATGTACGTGCATAGTGGACACATGGGACGTGTGGCATACCCTGTCGTACATATTGTTAACATCTCATAGTATCTTTCAATAGCCAGCATGCATTCTACTACAGTTATGTACTAACATGGGTAGACGAGTGTATGACATGGGTTGACACTATGCTGTGGGTGATAATGTTAATATCTGTCAATGATTTGCGGTCTGGAAGTATACACAACCTCAACAGCATGACTATAAGCAATCATTGGATGATGTCCTGATAAATGACACACAGTAGTAGGGAACCCAGTAACAATTGGATCCTTCCGATGTTACACTATAACACTAACCAGTGGTAGTGACTGACACCCATTCCTGTGACCACACCTGTTTGGCATATAGCCCCCTTAGGTACATGCAGACACACTAGGGATGTGTCCATCCAAATCTGAAAATGCATGGATTGGCCTACAATGCATTCCCTGGATGGGACGCATATCCTACGCAAGGGTATCATACAGACAGATACCTGTTGTCTGATACATGCTGTATAGCAGTAAGCCGACTATGGCATAGTCATCCTCATGTACTATACATACTATCCCGTCAGTACCACACAGGTGGTAGCCCTCAACATGTATGTTGGGTACCAATGTGTACATACAGCCTCATGTTATGTCATGTGTCCCTTGGTATCCACATATTCATAGGTATTGTGGAGTCCCAAGGTGTGTCAAATAAGACATTAGAGGCCTGAATGCATATCCACACGGCAGTCGTACACCTATAAAGACTGTCCATTCTTGGCAATCTTTGTTGTGTATGACCATGTCTGACATATACCCCAGGCATATACCCTCACTTACACTACTCTTAAGTAACTGTCATGGGTGTGTGTGCCACAGATGACCTTGGCCACAGAACACAACAGTGGATGGCCTTGTCACATGCATACATATGTGACCTACGATCTGAGAAGCAGCAGCACAACCTGTCAAGGGAAACAAATGTATTCATGTAGTACGCAGGCTTCACACCTATGTACTGATTGAGGGGACATGTACACATATATATTTGCCACACAGATACCTGATGTGTGCAATGCACTTACTGTTGTAATCATACTATGTCATGCCATAGTAAAAGCAAAACCCACACCGCATTGACACACACTCGGTCAGCATTTGCAGGATTCAAACCCCTACTTAGCTATGTTATGATATTAGAGAGCGATGCATTAACATGGCATGCTATCTGCTTTACAAAAGGCTTTCCCTTCTCCGGCTGTATTTGTAGGATGGTGACATCATCAGTCTTTCCAAAGAGGAATGTACCTCTTTTAGTGTGTTTTCACAGTCTCCAAAAAGGGCACTCCTTTCAAAGACAATTGCACAAACCACCCCCACACACTCATTGTTTGCAGGATTCAAACCCCTGCCTAACAACATTATGATACAAGAGAGAAACGCATTAACACGGCGCGCTATTTACTTTACTGGCTGGTTTCCCTTCTCCGGCTGTATTTGTAGGATGGTGACTTCATCAGTCTTTCCAAAGAGGAATGTACCTCTTTTAGTGTGTTTTTACAGTCTCCAAAAAGGGCACTTCTTTCAAAGACAATTGCACACATACATACACCCCTCCACACTCACTCACTGTTTGTAGGATTCAAACCCCTACCTAACTATGTTATGATACAAGAGAGAGATGCATATTTGCTTTACTGGCTGGTCTCCCTTCTCCGGCTGTATTTGTAGGATGATGACATCATCAGTCTTTCCAAAGAGGAATGTACCTCTTTTAGTGTGTTTTCCCAGTCTCCAAAAAGGGCACGTCTTTCAAAGACAATTGTATACATACACACTCATTACTTGCAGGATTCGAACCCCTACCTAAGTATGTTATGATGCAAGAGAGAGAGAGATGCATTAACATGGTGCGCAATTTGCTTTACTGGCTGGTTTCCCTTCTCCGGCTGTATTTGTAGGATGATGATATCATCAGTCTTTCCAAAGAGGAATGTACCTCTTTTATTGTGTTTTCCCAGTCTCCAAGAAGTGTACTCATTTCAAAGACAATTACACACACACACCCAACACTCACTGTTTGCAGGATTCAAACCCCTACCTAACTATGTTATGATAGAGAAAGACACATTTACACGGAGCGCTATTTGCTGTACTGACTGGTTTTCTTTCTCTGGCTGTATTTGTAGGATGGTGACATCATCAGTCTTTCCAAAGAGGAATGTACCTCTTTTAGTGTGTTTTCACAGTCTCCAAATAGGGCACTCCTTTCACAGACAATTACACATATACACCCCCCCCCACACTCACTGTTTGCACGATTCAAACCCCTACCTAACTATGTTATGATACAAGAGAAAGACTCATTAACACGGCACGCTATTTTCTTTACTGGCTGGTTTCCCTTCTCCGGCTGTATTTGTAGGATGGTGACATCATCAGTCTTTCCAAAGAGGAATGTACCTCTTTTAGTGTGTTTTCACAGTCTCCAAAAAGGGCACTCCTTTCAAAGACAATTGCACACATACACCCCCCCACACACACACACACACACACACACACACACACACACACACACACACTGTTTGCAGGATGAGAAAGATGCATTAACACAGCGCACTATTTGCTTTACTGGCTGGTTTCCCTTCTCCGGCTGTATTTGTAGGATGGTGACATCATCAGTCTTTCCAAAGAGGAATGTACCTCTTTCAGTGTGTTTTCACAGTCTCCAAAAAGGGCACTCCTTTCAAAGACAATTGCACACATACACTCACTGTTTGCAGGATTCAAACCCCTACCTAACTATGTTATGATACAAAACAGAGATGCATTAACACATCGTGTTATTTGCTTTACTGGCTGGTTTCCTTTCTCCGGCTGTATTTGTAGGATGGTGACATCATCAGTCTTTCCAAAGAGGAATGTACCTCTTTTAGCGTGTTTTCACAGTCTCCAAAAAGGGCACTCCTTTCAAAGACAATTGCACACATACACTCACTGTTTGCAGGATTCAAACCCCTACCTAACTATGTTATGATACAAAACAGAGACGCATTAACACATCGTGTTATTTGCGTTACTGGCTGGTTTCTCTTCTCCGGCTGTATTTGTAGGATGGTGACATCATCAGTCTTTCCATAGAGGAATGTACCTCTTTTAGTGTGTTTTCACAGTCTCCAAAAAAGGGCACTCCTTTCAAAGACAATAGCACACATACACACACCCCCACACACTCACTGTTTGCAAGATTCAAACCCCTACCTAACTATGTTATGATACAAAGGAATAGATGCATTAACATGGCACGCTATTTGCTTTAATGGCTGGTTTCCTTTCTCCGGCTATATTTGTAGGATGGTGACATCATCAGTCTTTCCAAAGAGGAATGTACCTCTTTTAGTGAGTTTTCCCAGTCTCCAAAAAGGGAACTCCTTTCAAAGACAATTGCACATATACACACACACTGTTTGCAGGATTCAAACCCCTACCCAACTATGTCATGATAATAGAAAGAGACGCATTAACCAGGCGCACTATTTGTTTTATTGGCAGGCTTCCCTTCTCCTGCTGTATTTATAGGATCCTGACATCATCAGACTGGACATGGTGATGTGTGTACACTTTGTTTTATGCCATTCCAGGAATGGTCCATGTGGGTCAGCAGGTGTCAACAGCTTGAACAAGACCTCTGAATCCTTACCTTGTGTGATCTATCTGTGGACACATTGACATTCGGTCATATGTCAACACATATTTATGCACAGCTTGTTGGTTTTGTGGATACTACATGTGTCCGGGATGTTGATAAAGGGCTGTTCAAAGTCTATGTGACACATGTGTAGATGTGTTCATTGATGTATGTCCTGGGTGGCTGCCTTGCAAACAGTCTAGCATGTTTGGTAACCATGATCCGCACATGAACATAAAACAGTTGGTAGGGTTGTGTGTATGTCAGCTTCCAATAGCTCTGTTTATGACTGCAACCATGATGGACTCCATGACCTTGCAGATCAGACTTCATAGGCGTACTGGACTTGACTTCCCATGGTGTGTTGTGCACCAACACTTGTGGGGAGTGCCATATGTAGCTGTGACACATTCAACGGTTCCACATCCTGTGTAGGGGGTGAGGCTCAGCTGACTGTTCAGGTGCATGATCTGTCTGTTCTGTAGTTTGTGCATGACACATATTGGGAATCAATGTATTCCACTTGCTGCCATGCTTTTGGCAGTGGGGGTAGCTGCTCATCCATTCTACATGTGATATCTCCTGGTATGATGATATGGACTATTGTCAGTGGGAGATGGGTATGTACATATGGGCCTGTCTATCATGATGTCGGCATTGTCACTCAGGTACAGTTGGCCCTGACTCAAGACATATATGGGCGTACATTGCTATTTATGACATAGCTGAAGGAGGTGTCATGATTCAGTCTGGACTCCTTCTCAGCTACTCTTTACAAAACACCAACGAACATGAGCATTAATCCCTGTTATACTCTTTTACATGCTTAGCACCCTACTAATCCTTTGTGATCAGGCTACAGAGTATGTCATGATAATATCCTGGCATGTCCAGGGGTCGGTTTCGTGTGTACTCTTCAGTCCAGCTGGTGGATATTGTGATATTGACACAATGTCACATCTGCCTCATGTACACAGACAACCCTCTCCTTCTCCCGTCAAACTCAGATATATGTGTGAGATGCACCTATATAGACATACAGGGTGCTAAACTCTCTCGACCCATGACTAGCACAGTCTATCAGGTGGTGAAGGTAACCACACACACCACATATCAGTCTCACATATCCTCTAGCAACAGCACTCAAACCACATTATCACACATAGACATACTTGGATGCTGTAAATGTACTCTACCTAAGCAGCAGAGACCTCCAAAGCAGACACACACACACACCTGCTACCCCACTACAGTACCCACATATCACATAGTTCATAATGTCAGTGTGCCACACAGTCACTGCCCTTTGGGCTAAACAACACACCTAATACACTTGTAATAGGCGACACTTATTGTCAGACACACTAACGTACCACTCACTAGCCTTAACAAGGGAATAGTCACTTTGGGCTGTCTGTTGGGTGCCAGGATCTGCTGCATAACACAGGCAGTCAGGTCACTCCAAAGCAAGTACAGGACTGGCACCATCATTGTCCATGCTGGTGTGTATAACCTCAGACGTTACTCCCTGGACCACATGACATGATACATGGAGGAACACTCTGATCATGTAGCCCAGGCCAGTATGACCCTGACCTTGTCTAGCATCTTACACCCACCAATTATGATGTCACAGTATATGGACACACATATCACATTTAACAGTTGCCTAACAAATTTGTTTAATTCATAGGGGATACAGTGTCTGTCAGCCTATGGTGACATGCTCAACATGCCACGTAGCTTCAGTATGGACAGCTTGCACCTGTCACCCTTGGACTTTGGAATGCTGGCTAAGGCTCTTGCTACCACCATAGTGCTTTTTTTAAGCAGGGCTCAGAAGACAAACCCACCTCCATAGACATTACATGTTAAATGAAACTAAGGGTAATGCTGCTCAACAACAGTTGTGTTAACCTCATATTGCGGCCACTCAGAACTCTCCTCAGTATGGAGGATAGCGATATCTGTGCACTGACAGACGCCTGATTCAGGCTCGCTTATGCACACCAGCACTACCAGGTTATGTTTCATACCATGCTGTCTGACAACGAGACTTGGAACAAACAACACAACTAGGGGGAGTATCCATATACATCACAAATACACACACCTCCGGGTTATTAGCACTGCACAAAGCATCACAGACCATACATATACAACTACCATTGTGCAATACTGCCTTTCAGTTTGTTGCCTGCTACAGAACACACTCCCAAACTCAGGAACCACACTCGGCTTTCATGGGAACTGTGGAGAACATGAAGGTCTCCACAAACACCATTATATTGTGTGACTTCATATACACAAATATTGACTGGGGATACTATTCAAGCCCCAACACCCTCACCCAACAGTCGCTACAATTTGTAGACTCATATGCTATGGCACAACCAGTCAGCACAGCCACAAGGGGGAATACATATTGGACCTGATCATCATTAACATGGGGACTCTATGTTCCACACCAGCGATATACCCCTCATTGGTAAGGCCAGAACATACATGTATCTCACTGGACATACATATACCCTCCACACACCCATCCTGGGTAATCTTGGTGAACTTCTCATGACCCAACGTCTCACTTCACTGACGCAAGGTGGTATACTTCAGAGACCCTGAGACAGTGGCAAATATGGCTCACACTGCTGCATCCTTTACATACACATTCTATGGACACCTAGTGGACTGCATGGATTGTGCTATCCCAAATAACAACAGGACTCACTACTCCAATGGCAGGGAACCTGTCTGGTAGACCCCAACCATTAATAAGCTGTACAACGTCAGGAGGAAGCTACTACATGATAGAGCACAATCCCAGACTGGGAAGGCACCTGTGATCTGTACTAGCAGACAGCTACAATCACTCATGAACTTTTCTAAGGGCCGCTTCTACCAGACAATTGCAACAGACACATAGGACTATCACACAGCCTTCTTCAGTTATGTCAGGAACCTGGGTGGACACTCACTGATATGCTGTGAGTTACTGCATACTGATTAAACCTACCCTGAACCCACTGGCATTGCCAACATCCTGGCAAACAGTTTCAGTGAAGATGTCTCCCACCCATCCCCCTAAGGAGCAACTATCCATCCCAACAGAGTATAACCTCCCTGACATCACACAGTAACAGGTGAGTGCTGCCATCCCCAAAGCGTACATCACAGAATCAATGTGACCAGACGGTGTCCGAGCCTGCATCTTACACGATCATCATGACAGACGCAACCCTCACATTATATCACTGTTCAATATCAGAGTTACCACAGGATATGTACCCAAGGAATGGCATACATAGGTTCATAGGTTCATAGGTAGGTATTAGGCTATTGGCCCTAGGGCCTATATAAGCCTAGCCAAAGGTACCCTGGCTTTCGCCACCCAAGAAAATTATCTTCCTGTGCCACTGTCGAGCAGAGCCACAGAAGTGATCCCTGGGGTGAATTTCCTATCTCCCATCCAATCATCAAGATTTTTCTTGAACAGTGCTAATCAGGAGCTTTGTTTGATATAAATAGGTAGTTTGTTCCAGAGTATGGGAAGTCTCTGGGACAGGAATCTATCCCTCCAGCATGTTCTGTTTATTGTGGTGACGAGGTTTACGTCCCTAGAGCGCATAGCTCATAGGGATTGGGATTTCTTTAAGTGGAGCATGTCTAAAAGCTCTGGGTTTGACATAGCTTTGTGTGTTAGGCAGAGATCGCCTCTGAGTAGGTGATATGCAACTGAGTAAAGCTGCAGTTTTTTGAGACGGTCTGCATAGGGTATCTCTTTGAGGCCAGTAATCCTCTTTGTGAGGTATTTCTGTGGCCTTTCTAGTTGTTGTCGATGTCTTGTGAGGTACATATCAAAAGAGGCATTGTACTATATAATGGGTCTAATGAGTGACGAGTAGCAGGAAACAATGACCTCTTCTTTCCTGGATGAGAAACCTTTTGTGATGAGGTGTGCCACATAGAAGGATTTCCTGACTACTGTGGCGATATGATTATCAAAGGAGAGACTACTGTTCACCTGTGTCCCAAAGTCTCTTATCACACTTTCAGTGTAAAGTAGACTACCACCTATGTGGTAGTTCATGGGTACTGAGTGTTTACCAAAAGGAATGACAATGCACTTTTTAGCATTGAGCTTGAGGCCATGGCTTTGACACCAGGAATCTGTCTCAGCAAGGCCCTTTTGTAGGATGTCCACATCTTTTGGAGTTTTGATTATGGCTCCTAGTTTGCAGTCATCTGTGAACTTCGTTATAGGTTCATAGGTTCATAGGTTCATACTAGGCTATCTGCCCTAGGGCATTTATAAGCCTAGCCAGAGTGTGTTTGGCTTTTGCCACCCATTTTAAATTAATTTTGCTATGACCTTTTTCGAGGTTAGTATACTGTGCCTCTGTCTAACAGTGACACAGAAGTGATACCCGGGGTAAACCTATGATCTCCCATCCACTCATCAAGATTCCTCTTGAAGAGAGTCAATGAGGGACTCTGCCTAACCTGGACTGGGATTTTATTCCAGAGTGAAGGGAGCCCCTGGGTTATGAATCTGTCCCTCCAGCATGTCCTATTTATTTCAGCGCTGAGGTTCAAGTCTCTCAAGTGCATAGCTCAATGGGATTTGGATTTTCTGAGGTGCAGCATGTCCATTAATTCCGGGTTGGAAATGGCTTTATACGTCAGGCACAGATCGCCTCTGAGCAGGCGGTATGCCACTGAGTAGAGCTGGAGTTTCTTTAACCAGGCAGCATATGGCATCTGTTTGAGCCCTTTGATCCTCTTGGTAAGGTACTTTTGGGGTCTTTCCAGTTGCTGCAGGTGTCTGGTAAGGTACATCCCAAAAGGGGCATTGTACTCAATTATGGGCCTGATGAGGGATGAGTAAAGAGGCATGATGACCTCCCCTGATCTAGATGTGAAACCCTTCATGATTAGGTGGGCTATATAAAATGTTTTTCTAACCACTTTGGCCACGAGGTTGTCAAATGAGAGACTGCTATCAACTTGGGTCCCCAGGTCCCTAATTACTTCTTCCGTACTTGATGGATTACCACCTATGTGGTAATTTGTGGGCACTTTGTTTTTGCCAAAGGGGATGACTATACACTTTTTGGCGTTTAGCTTGAGGCCATGGCTCTGGCACCAGTTGTCTGTTTCTATGAGGCCCTTGTGGAGGATGCTTGTGTCAGCTGGAGAGTCTATTATGGCGCCTAGTTTACAGTCATCTGCGAACTTGGTCAGCCACAGTCCTTCTGTGTTGGCCTGTACCTCAGAGAAATATATACCGAACAAGAGAGGTCCCAGGACAGAGCCTTGTGGGATGCCACTTGTAACTGGTTTGGAGTCTGACATGGCTCCAGCAATTCTAACCATGTGGGTTCTGTCCTTGAGCCAGTTTGCAACCCATCTAGTGACATAGGGGTTTATATTTAAGCTGGTGAGCTTATCTATAATCCCCGAGTGGGATATTGTATCGAAGGCTTTTGCGAGGTCCAGGAAGGCTGTGTGGACCACCTTCCCCTCTTCAATGGCCTTGGTGACTCTTTCAAAGAAATTGACCAGGTTTAAGAGGCAGGATCTGCCCTTAACAAAGCCAAACTGGGTAGGATCCAGCATCTGTAGGTCCCCAATATCTTTATTTATGAGGTCCATGATGATCCTTTCCATAGATTTGCAGACCAATCTAGTCAGGCTTATGGGGCGATAGTTTCCAGGATCCGTTGAGGCACCACCTTTGTGGAGCGGGACCACTGTTGCTGTACGCCACTCTTTGGGTACATATCCTGTAGTAAGGCTGAGATTGAACAGTAGTTTTATGTTTGGGTTTAGCTCTTCTTGGAGTTCATGTAGGACGCAGCCCGGGACACCGTCTGGTCCCATTGATGCTGTGTTTTTTGCTTTGGAGAGGGCGGATCTTACCTGAGCATCTGAGATGTCAGGGGGGCAGCACTCTTCTGGGATAGATATTTGCCCTTTTGGTGGGGGGGGAGTTTGTGCTGAACCTGTCAGCTAGGATGTTGGCAATGTCTGTGGGTTTGGTGTATTTTTTGTCATTTTGGACTAATTCTGAGCATATCTGGGAATTTCCACCCAGGTTCCTAACATAACTAAAGAAAGCCTTGTGATTATCCTTAGTGTCCTGTGCAATTTTTCTCTCTAGGCTGGCCTTAGACGATTTTATGAGTGCCCGTAGTTTTTTGCTAATACTGATCAGAGATACCTTCCCTTTTTGGGATTTTGCTCTATCACGTAGTATCTTCCTCCTTCTATTGTATAGTTTGTTTATGGCTGGGGTCCACCAGACAGGACATCTGCCTTTGAAGGACTGGGTCTTGGTTTTATTTGGGATTGCATGATCCATGCATTCCTGAAGGTGTTCATAGAATGCATTTATAAAGGATTCTGCGGTCTGGGCCGTATTTTCCACAGGCCCGGGGGCTTTGAAGGATTCCACCTCAATTTTGAGGAGTGTGAAATTTGCTTTAGAGAAGTTTTTCACTGTGGTTTTCTGGGAAGGGGGTGGGGTCGGGATGTGAATATCCATTGAGATTAGTTTATGGTCTTATCTTACCAGTGAGGGATACACTTCTGGTCTGGAGCATAGAGACTCCATGTTGGTGATGATCAGGTCCAGTATGTTTTCCCCTCTTGTGGGAGTGGTAACAAGTTGTTCCATAGCATTTGAGTTTATAAATTCTAGGAACCTTTGGGCTAGGGTGTTGGAGCTAGAGTAATGCTCCCAGTCTATGTTTGGGTAGTT
Source organism: Protopterus annectens (assembly GCF_019279795.1). Classification (NCBI taxonomy): domain Eukaryota; kingdom Metazoa; phylum Chordata; order Ceratodontiformes; family Protopteridae; genus Protopterus; species Protopterus annectens. The sequence continues at coordinate 324,771,004 of NC_056726.1, read as the reverse complement.
AAAGTCGCCCAATATAATGGTGTTTGGAGAGATCTTCATATTTTCCAGTGTTCTCAGGAAGGCCGAGTGGAGTTCCTGGGTTTGGGAGGGTGGTCTGTAGCAGGCTATAAACTGGAAGGCAGTTTTACCCACTGTTAGTTGCACATGGATAGTCTCTGATGCTTCGTGCTGTTCCACCAACCTAGAGCTATGGGTATCTTTGACGAATATTGATACTCCCCCTCCTTTTGTGGTTCAGTCCAAGTTTTGGGGCCGAAAAGCATGGTATGAGGTATAACCTGGTAGTGCTGGGGTGCTCTTGGGAGCCTTGAACCAGGTTTCTGTTACAGCACAGATATCGATGTTCTCCATGCTAAGGAGAGTTTCAAGTGCGTGCATCTTGAGGTTTAGACTTCTGGCATTGAGTAGCATTACTCTTAGTTTCTTATCCCTTGTGATACCTATGGAGGTGGGTTTGTCTTTTGATCCTTGCCTAAAAAAGGAACTATGGGGGTAGCAACAGCCTTTGCCAATATCCAAAAGCCCAGGGGTGACAGGTGCAAGCCGTCCCTAGCGAAGCATCGTGGCTTGTCGAGCATGTCATCCCAGGCTGACAAGCATTGGATCCCCTTTGAATGACACCAATACTTAAGCCAATTGTTGAAATTGATCATCTTGTCTTCATATTGTGGCATCATTCTTGGTGAGGGAAAGATGCTACCCAAGGTCAGGGTCATACTGGCCTGGGCTACATGCTCAGAGAGCTCCTCTATGTCTCTTTTCATGTAGTCCAGGGAGGTACATCTCAGGTCATTCACAGAGTTAGTCAAAGACCTTCTGTGTTGGCCTGTACTTCAGAGAAGTAGATACCAAACAGGAGAGGACCCAGGACTGAACCCTGTGGTACTCCACTTGTCACTCGTCTAAAGCTGGATTTGGAGTCTGCTACTTTCACAGTGTGGGTTCTGTCAGTGAGCCAGTTGGCAACCCATCTTGTGACATAGGGATTTATACCTAGTTTAGTGAGTTTATCTATAATTCCAGAGTGGGGGATGGTGTCAATACCCTTGGCGATATCTAGATAGGCTGTGTGAACCACCTTACCCTCATCTACGGCTTTGGTGACTGCTTCAAAGAAGTCTATCAGGTTTAGGAGACATGATCTGCCTTTTACAAACCCGAACTGGGTGGGGTCCTGAGTTTGGAGATTACCAATGTCATTGTTTATAAGTTCCATGATGATACGCTCCAAAGCCTTGCAGACCAGGCTCGTTAGGCTAATTGGGCGGTAGTTTCCGGGGTCTGTGGTGGCTTCCCCTTTGTGGAGTGGAATAACTGTCGCTGTGCGCCATTCAGTGGGCACATAGTCTGAGGTGAGGCTATGATTGAACATGGTACTTAGGTGGGGTGCCAGTTCGTTCTGTAGTTCTTGTAGAACACAGCCTGGGATGTCGTCAGGTCCCATGGATGCTGTGTTCTTGGCTTTGGATAGTGTGTTTATTACCTGTGCAGCCGTGATTACAGGAACTTTGCATTCTTCTGGTATAGAGATGGGCCCTTTAGGGGATGACAGATGGGTAAAGTTAGCACTGAAACTATCTGCCAGGATGTTGGCAATATCCGTTGGTTCTGTATATCTAGTGCCATTGTGCTGTAACTCAGAGCAGATCTGAGTGTTGCCATTGAGATTCTTGACATAGCTATAGAATGCTTTGTGGTTGTCTTTAGAGTCAGTGATGATTTTGTTTTCATAACTAGCTTTGGAGGATTTTATGAGGGATCTCAGCTTCTTACTGAAGCTGACCAGGGAGTTTTTCCAATCATGAGATTTTACTCTTTTTTGCAACAGTTTCTTTCTTCTGTTGTAGAGTTTGTTTATGGCAGGGGACCACCAGATTGGCTTCCTTTTTTGGGGGGATAGCATCTTGGTTCTGTTAGGGATTGCACGATCCATGCACTCATGTAAGTGCTTATAAAGTGCATTTGGGTAGGATTCAGCAGTCATACCTCTATTGTCCATCAGCATGGGTGTCATAAAGTTTGCCACTTCTGACTTAAGAAGCATGAAGTTGGCTTTGGAGAAATTTTTTACTGTGGTTTCCCCTAATGGGGGGTGGGGAGGGATGTGGATGTCTAGGGTGATTAGCTTATGGTCGGATCTGACCAATGAGGAACTGACCTCTGGTGTGGAGCACCGGTTGCCCATGTTGGTAATAACCAGGTCTAGGATATTGCTGCCCCTGGTGGGGGTGTGGATAAGTTGATCCACGGCATTGGAATTTATGAATTCCAGAAAACGTTGAGCACAAGAGTTGGTACATGAGTAATTTTCCCAATTAATGGTAGGATAGTTGAAATCGCCCATTATTAGGGTGTTAGGTTGTACCCTAATATGTTCCAGTGTATCAAGAAATGAGGAGTGGGAATCCTGGGGCATGGTGGGGGATCTGTAGCAAGCTACAATTTGGATTGCGGTCTTGCCCAGATTTAGTTACACTTGGATAATCTGGGATGCATTATGCTGAGCATCTAGCCTGGAGGTGTGGATATCCTTAATGAATATGGATACACCTCCGCCTTTAGTGTTTCGGTCCAGGTTAGGTGGCTGAAAGATGTGGTATGAATTATAGCCTGGTAATGCAGGGGTACTCTGTAGCCTTGAACCAGGTCTCTGTCACTGCACAGATGTCGATGTTCTACATTTTAAGGAGTGCCTCGAGAGAGTGCATTTTGAGCTTTAGACTTCTGGCATTGAGTAGCAATACCCTCAGATTCTTCTTGCCTGTACCTGTTAGGGTGGTGAATTTGTCATTTGAACCTTGCCTAAAAAAGGCACTATAGGGGTGGCTAGAGCCTTAGCCAGTATCCGGAATCTCAAGGGTGACAGGTGCAGGCCATCTCTTGCAAAGCATCGTGGTTTGTCGATCAGGTCATCCCAGGCAGACAGATACTGGATCCCCTTAGAATGACACCAGAAGCTTAGCCAATTGTTGAAGTCAATCATTTTGTCCTTGTACTGTGGTATCATTCTAGGTGATGGCGGGATGCTACTCAGGGCTAGGGTCATACCTGCCTGGGCTACAAGATCAGACAGCTCCTCCATGTCCCTTTTCATGTAGTCCAAGGAGGTACGTCTCAGGTCATTCACACCAACATGGACAATGACAGAGTCATATTTGTACTTGTTGTGGAGTGACCTGAGTGCATGTGTTATGTGGTGGATCCTGGCACCCGACAGGCAGCCTTGTTTAGCCTGGTGAGTGGAACATCAGTGGGCCTGACTATAGAGTCACCTATGCCTAGAGTGTTGGGTACGTTGTTATGCCTTATGGGCTGTGGTTGAGTGGCACACTGAGTTTGTGGGCTATATGTCATTTGGGTTGTGTTGGGTGGTGGAGGTTGCTTGTGTTTCTGCTTTGGAGGTCCCTGTTGCTTGGGCAGGTTTTTACTGAGAGCCTCCACGAATGTAGGTGTGTGTTTTGTGTTTCTATGTGTGTGTTTTGGTGGTGTAGGTTTTGAGGGACTATGTGCTGAGTGTGGTGTGGTGCAAGTGTTTACCTTCTCCTCTTGACTGTCTAGTCCGGTCATGGGTGAAGAGAGCTTTGCTTCCAGTTTGGCTATATTAGTGCATCTCTCACAGGTTGTAGTGTTGGGTGGTAGGAGGAGAGGGTTGTCTGTTTACATGAGGTAATTACTGCATTGCCCCAAGATGCCCAGATTCATCAGGTAGACAGGAGAAAACACCGGGGGCTGACCTTTAGACATGCCTGGATAGGTGCTTATTTGTTAAGTACTAGAAACTGTTTTCCTCTAGACAGTGAGGAAAGTTGAGTGCTGTAGTAATTTGTAGCTTATTTAGTGCTTACAATATGTTCTGAACAAGTGCTGAAACAAAAAAAACTGTCTAGTTCTAAGAAAGAAAATTAAGCTAGAAAGCTTCCTTTCAGCACAGAAAGGCTTGGGCCCTATAAGCCTACAAATAGTCCAGGACACAGCAAATCTATATCCAGGCTAGACTACCCACAGGAAAGGCAGGAAACAAGCTTAGAAAAAGTTTTTTTTTTTTTTTTAGTGGAAAGAGAGAAAGGAGTAGCAGAAACTAAGCTGATTGGCCTTCTCAAATGTTCTCCCTTACTGGGTAGAATGAGGTAATGACACTAGACTGGGAGGAGGGTCCCAGATCAAATTTACACTAGCGGCGGGCGACTGCAAAGCCACCAACTATAAAAACACTATACCAACAGGGAGGGAGGGTGGCAAACAAACTGCAGAAATGTTTCTCACAGCTGATAAGCAGCAGTGAGCCTTTAAATGAAAGTTTTAAACAGCTAAAGGAGCCTCTATAAAAAAGAGTTTAACTGCAGCAAGTTATCAGAAACAAACAACCCAACAGATGCTTAATAAAAGTGGACAATTTCCAGTTATTACCTCACACACAGTGAAACTAGCTAGAAAAATACACAGTACACAAAGTGCTATAAATAACAAAAAAATAAAGAACAAAATAAACAAAAAACAGGATACTTAATGTTATATATTATAGCTCCAGGTTTGCTGAGTGTCCTTCCTTCGATTAGCTCAGTGTAAAATGGCAGAACACTCACAAGTGAGCTTCTTAGGTAACAGAAAGTTGAAACCTGAGGCAGCTTTTAAGAAAGAAATCTCAAAAGAACCAATGAGGTGCTTAGTCTAAGCTGTAGTCCAGGTGACCTCAGTCAGCCAATGACCTCAAACAATTCTCTCTCACTGAAATGCCTGATGGCCTTGGCTGAACCAAGATGTCCCTGAATATGTGCTCAGACACACAGCCTCCACAAACACTAGGCCCAAATACAAGCCTGAATATGGAAATGCTAAAAATATCCCCACTACTTAGAAACAAACTGCAGAAATGTTTCTCACAGCTGAAAAGCAACAGTGAGCCTTTAAATGGAAGTTTTAAACAGCTAAAGGAGCCTCTAGAAAAAATAGTTTAACTGCAACAAGTTATCAGAAACAAACAACTCAACAGATGCTTAATAAAAGTGGACAATTTCCAGTTAATACCTCACACACAGTGAAACTAGCTAGAAAAATACACAGTACACAAAGTGCTATAAATAACAAAGAAAGAAATAAAGAACAAAATAAACAAAAACATGATACTTAATGTTATATATTATAGCTCCGAGTTTGCTGAGTGTCCTTCCTTCAATTAGCTCAGTGTAAAATGGCAGAACACTCACTACTGAGCTTCTTAGGTAACAGAAAGTTGAAATCTGAGACAGCTTTTAAGAAAGAAATCTCAAAATAACCAATGAGGTGCTTAGTCTAAGCTGTAGTCCAGGTGACCTCAGTCAGCCAATGACCTCAAACAATTCTCTCTCACTGAAATGCCTGATGGCCTTGTCTAAACCAATATGTCCCTGAATATGTGCTCAGACACACAGCCTCCACAAACACTAGGCCTAAATACAAGCCTGAATATGGAAATGCTAAAAATATCCCCACTACTTAGAAACAAACTGCAGAAATGTTTCTCAGCTGAAAAGCAGCAGTGAGCCTTTAAATTAAAGTTTTAAACAGCTAAAGGAGCCTCTAGAAAAAAGAGTTTAACTGCAACAAGTTATCAGAAACAAACAACCCAACAGATGCTTAATAAAAGTGGACAATTTCCAGTTAATACCTCACACACAGTGAAACTAGCTAGAAAAATACACAGTACACAAAGTGCTATAAATAACAAAGAAATAAAGAACAAAATAAACAAAAAACAGGATACTTAATGTTATATATTATAGCTCCGAGTTTGCTGAGTGTCCTTCCTTTGATTAGCTCAGGGACAGCGGTCCCACTCCACAGAGTTGGTGCCACAATGGAACACAGACAATATTGCCCTATAAGCCCAAGTAGCCTGTTCTGCAAAGCTATGGAGCGTATTGTCATGGGACTCATACACATAGACATCGGGAACCTACAGACACTGTGTCCTACACATTTCAGCATTATTGTAGGCAGATCTTGCCTCTTGAACCTGTTTATATTCTTTAAATGGCTAACAGGTCAATTGACATAGGGACGGCTGTCCACACAGCCTACCTGAACCTAGCAAAACCCTTCAACACAATAACCCACTGGGCCATTATGCATAGGCTCACCAGCATCAATATGGACACATATCTCACACGATGGATTGATACCTGGTCAGAATTGCAGGTGCCATGTCTGAGTATACACCAGTTACATGTGGCATCCCACACGCCTTGGTCCTGGGACCTCTCTTGTTCAGTATATATTTGTCTGACGTACAGGCTACCACAGGGGGATATGGCTAAACATGTTTGCACTTGACTGCAAACTGGGTGCCATGATCAACTCTCCAGCTGCCACATGCATACTCAAACAGGGTCTCACAGAGATGGATGACTGGTGCCCGAGCCATGGCTTACAGCTAAATGCCATTAGTTGCATAGTCATCCCCTTTGAGAATAACAACATGCCCACACATTACCACATAGGTAGTACTCCATTACATACGGTAGGAGTTGTTAGGGGTTTGGGGACATGACTTGTTCGTACTGTCGCCTTTGACATTCACATTGCCAAAGTGGTTGGACACACCTTCTATGTTGGCCACCTTATCCCATATGGTTTCACATCTAGATCGAGTGAGGTCATTGTGCCCCTATACTCATCACATCCATGCTTGGTTACAATGCCACATTTGGGGTGTACCTTACCCGACACCTGCAGCAACTGTACTGGCCAGAGAAGTTCCTCACCAAGCAGATCTAGGGACTCACACAGATGCCCTGCACAGTTCGGATGCAGTAACTCCAGCTCTACTCAGTCGCTTACCACCTACTAAGATATGATGTGTGCCTGTTCATAGGTTCATAGGTTTATACTAGGCTATCTGCCCTAAGGCATTTATAAGCCTAGCCCAAATTTTTGTGGCTTACGCCACCCCTTATATGAAAAAATACTGTGCCCATTAGTTTGTTGTGCCTCTGTCCAGCAGTGACACAGAGATGATTCCCGGGATAAACCTACGATCTCCCATCCACAGGTCAAGATTTCTCTTGAACAGAGCCAGCGAGGTGCTCTGCCTCACATGGACCGGGATTTTATTCCACAGCATAGGGAGTCTCTGAGTGATAAATCTATCCCTCCAGCACATCCTATTTATATCCGTGCTAAGGTTTAAGTTGCTTGCTCTAAGTGGTTTTGGTGGATTTGGATTTTTTGAGGTGGAGCATGTCCATTAATTGCGGGTTGGACATGGCCTTGTATGTCAGGCACATGTCACCTCTGAGCAGACGGTATGCAACTGAATAGAGCTGGAGTTTCTTCAATCTGGCAGCATATGACAGATTTTGGAGTCCCTTTATCCTTTTGGTGAGGAACTTTTGGGGTCTCTCCAATTGCTGCAGATGTCGGGTGCGATACATCCCGAATGGGGCATTGTACTCGATCATTGGTCTGATAAGTGAAGAGTACAGGGGAACAATGACCTCACTAGATCTGGATGTGAATCCTTCATGATCAGGTGGGCAATGTAGAAGGTCTTTCTAACCACTTTAGCAACGTGAGTGTCAAAAGAAAGGCCACTGTCAACCTGGGTCCCCAGGTCCCTGATAACCTCTTCTGTGCTTAGTGGATTGCCACCTATATGGTAGCTTGGGGTTACCTTGTTTTTCCCGAAGGGTATGACTATACATTTTTGGCGTTTAACTTCAGGCCATGGCTCTGGCACCAGCTATCTGTTTCCGTGAGTCCCTTCTGAAGGATATCCGTGTCTGATGCACTTTCCACTATGGCGCCCAGTTTGCAGTCGTCTGCAAACTTTGTCAGCCAAAGTCCTCCCATGTTGGCCTGTACTTCTGAGAAGTAGATGCCGAACAATAGGGGGCCAAGGACCGAGCCCTGTGGGACACCACTTGTGACCGGCTTGGAGTCTGACATAGCGCCAGCAACTCTAACCCTGTGGGTTCTGTCCTTAAGCCAGTTTGCAACCCATCTTGTGACATATGGGTTTACATTTAAGCTGGTAAGTTTTTCTACAATACCCAAGTGGGGTATTGTGTCGAACGCCTTTGCAAGGTCAAGGTAGGCTGTATGGACTGCCTTTCCCTCATCAATGGCCTTGGTGACTGTTTCGAAGAAGTCGACCAAGTTCAAAAGGCATGATCTGCCCTTGATGAAGCCAAACTGGGTCGGGTCCAATGTCTGTAAGTCCCCTATATCTTTGTTTATGAGCTCCATTATGATCCTCTCCATAACTTTGCAGACTAGACTTGTTAAGCTTATGGGCGGTAATTACCAGGGTCCGTAGAGGCACCGCCTTTGTGGAGTGGGACCACAGTTGCCGTAGCCACTCCTTGGGCACGTATCCTGTGGTAAGGATGAGATTAAACAGCTGCCTTATGTGCGGGTTTAATTCCTCATTTAGCTCATGTAGCACACAGCCGGGGACACCATCCGGTCCCATTGATGCTGTGTTTTTAGCTTTAGAGAGAGCAGCTTTCACCTGTGCATTTGAGATGTCTGGGAGGCTACACTCTGCTGGGATAGTTATCTCTCCTTTAGGGGGGGAGAGGGGGGTGAAGTTTGCACTGAACCTGTCTGCCAGTATGTTGGCAATGTCTCTGGGTTCAGTGATTTTTGTATCATTTTGGACTAATTCTGAGCATATCTGGGAGTTTCCACCCAGGTTCCTAACATAGCTGAAAAAGGCCTTATGATTGTCCTTTGAATCCATGGCAATTTTTCTCTCAAAATTGGCCTTAATTGATTTTATGAGTGCTCGTACTTTTTTACTAATAATGATCAGGGGTGACTTCCCTTTTATGGATTTTGTTCTATCATGTAATAGCTTTCTCCTCTTATTGTGAAGTTTGTTAATGGCTGGGGTCCACCAGACTGGACGTTTGCCCTTTGTGGAAAGAGTCTTGGTTGGTTGTTTACAGATATACCCAACCCAGAATTACTGGACATGCTCCACCTCAGGATATCCGACTCCCTTGGAGCTACACACTCCAGGGACGTATACCTCAGCACAGATGTTAATAGGACATTGTGGAGGGACAGATTCTTATCCCAGAGGCTCCACTCACTCCAGAATGTAATCCCAGTTTCACATAGGCAGAGCCACCCACTGACCACCTACAGGAGACATCCTGATGACTGTATGGGTGATCGTATGTTTACCCCTGGGATATCTTCTGTATCCCTGCTAGACAGAGGCACACTAGCCTAAACGTACATGGGCTATCTTGTGTGACCTACTATTTACACACACAGTGTAGTAATCTGACAGGGTTGCGAATGCCAAACACACTCTGGCTAGGCTTGTACATACCCTAGGGCAGATAGCCTAGTATCGACCTCTGAACCTATGCTAATGTTCAAGATGCACAATGTTTATTGCTGATACTGTTTGCAGGTCTTTATCATCTTTGCTTTACCAGTTTCTATGAACAACTTCGGTATCTGCAGAACATATTTGATTATGACAGGGTTCCACTATATTATAGATGTGTCTGTTGTCATATAACTGTGTGCACAGGATGGATTGCTGTATAGTGACAGGTTCCTGGGTTAACACATGCAACTGCCAGATATGCGTGGCCCACTGCTGTACTCAGACATGGCCTAAGTATGTGAGCATGCCCAGTTCTGCCATTACGTGTTTTGTTGCCTGACATTTGTCTCATTTATTCAAGTGTGTGAGCATGCCCAGTGTGACCTTTCAGTATGTTTCTATCTGAGGTCCACTACATTTGTTGATGTGTGCGAACATGACTGATATTAACATTTATACTGTGTGTGTTGGAAATCAGGTTCTGTTCTCACTGCAGGACTCACCTTTGTATCATAACTCGACAAGGATTATGCTGTGCCTGCAGGGTTTCCATGAAATACTTTGCATAGACTTATCAACATTCCTTCATACAGGCTGACCACCGCAATGCTGTCATGGTTTAGTGGTCCAGTACTTTGGCTATAGTGCACAGTATCCTGGGTTTGAGGCCCATCACTGCTTTATATTTTCATACTGAGCAGACCAGACTGCTTAAGGGCCTGTTAACCAAATATGAGCATGTTGGCTTTTGTTCAGCTATGCCCTACTTAGACCAGGCTTGTCCAACATTGCTCAATATTCACCAACATTGCTGGACGTTGACCAATATTACTGAACATTGACCACAGCTGTGCTAGTTGGTGTGTGCAATTTTGTTTGCATATACTACATGGTGGTTAATGCTGTTTAGCACTGCTTTATATTGCTTAACACATGGCAATCATGCCTTAGGTGGTGCTGCAGGGCTGCCTATGTTGGATGCACATATTACACTCCCTGTACATGTTTGAAAGCAGGTAGTATCAACTTAGGCATCCCTTTTACTATATGTGTGAGTCGGACAGAGGTATAATTTCCAGAGTTCCTACTGAGCCAGTGTATGTGCTATGCATTGCTTCTTTGCCAAGGCCAAAGCATACAGGGCATGCCTCCTTCTGCCTACTGGGGCAAGCTCAGGTTGTTCCTCTTCCGAGTCATGCTCTGCCTGTGATGGCCTTGGCAATGGTGGGGAGCTGTATGGCCCAGGCCTATGCTGGTCCTGCTGCAGCTGTTTTTGCAGGATCATATTATGTAGCATAGCACATACCATGACAATTTGGGTACATGTAGTTGGTGAGTACTGCAAGGCTCAACCAGATATGTCCAGGCACCAGAACCGTGACTTGAGCAGCCCAAACACATGCTCTATTACATTATGTGTTTGTGCCTGTGCCTCATTATGGCGTTCCTGTTCAGGTGTGTGTGCATTTCTGATGGGTGTCATCAGCCACGGCTCCAGAGAATAGCCAGCATCCCCCACTAGGTGACCATGTGGGATGTCCCCATTGGCAAATGTCTGGTACAGCTGCATCAGATGCCAGATATGGGAATCATGGTATCTTCCAGGGCAGCCTGCACACACATTCAGTATTATGCCCTGGGCATCACACACGACCTGGCAGTTGATGGAGGGGAAGCCCTTGCGGTTGAAGTAGACCCTACCCCTCTCGCCAGCTGGTGCTTTGATGCGTATGTGCGTGCAGTCTATTGCACACACTACCTCAGGGTATTCCACTATTTGCTGGAAGAGATGCATATTGCTGGCCAATACTTCACGGTAATTGTGGAAATATACATGATCACAGACATGTGCTGACATGGCATCCAGGAACTGGTGTAGTACCCTGGATGCTGATGCCTGTGATATCCTCATCATATCACCAGTTGGTCTCTGGAAGGTACCTGTTGCTAATATTCTTAGGGCAACACATACCTTGGTTTCCACTGGGATGGGCTCCCCTCTGTTGGTTCTGTGTGTGAGGCATGGCCTGCACAGCTCAACAATTTGCTGCAGGAGGTCTCTGTCCACTCTATAGTGCTCCACTATCTCCAGCTCATGTAGCCCCTGGTAGGTTACCCTGGGCCTGTACACTCTTCTCCATCTCCTCACTGTGGGTTGTCCAGCAGCATTTCCATTGTCACCACCCTCAGCATGTTGCATATGTCGCCTTATAACAGCAATGGCAGCCCCTAACATTTCTTTGTCTCAGTAAAGCTTTTTCAGTTTTCACTTCTATTAGCTTACTGCAGTGTCTGTTGTGAGAAACATAATGGACTGTTGTTTGCAGAGTTTTAAGTGCTAGGCTGGGCTGGGCTAGTGTACTGCCTGTGTAATTGCCTGATTCTGATTGTTTTCACCGGCTAGCTCTGCTAGTACTCCCTGGTAGCTTCCTACTATTTGTTGTGCTTCCTTTTTCCTTTCTGTTTCCTCGGGGGGGAGCGCCGTGCACACAAGCACAAAAACGTGCACAGCAGCGAACACGCGCGCATACATGCTTACACAGACTAAATATTGCTTATTTGGGTTAAAACATGCGCGCACCAGCACAAACGCACTTACAACTCTTTAAACAGCCTTATACATGCTTACTCTGGCTTAAACGCATGCATTTACATTTACATGCGCACACTCTGTTTTACTCGGGTTTACACGTGCGCACACGCGTGCATACATGCTCAGCAAGAAACTTTGGTGTTATCCACGGCATACACCTTCCATTTCTTGCCTTTCCCTAACCTACCTGTTGACACACCTCTTTCCATGATGTGTGAATGACAGCTGACACATGCCACTCTGCTCCAATGAGCTTCACTTCTTTCATACATACCCCCCTCGTGATGTCACCTATCTTCTACTCTGTTACTCCCCATATCCTACTCCTACACTCCACTGACTGTGCTCATTTGCTATGTAAACTTGCGATTCACTATCCTAACGCTCATTTACATAGGATTGCCTACTAATGCTTGGTTACATGTCTTAGACTGAGCTTCCCCCCTTAGCAACCTCTACTCGGTGGCCATGTTGTCTTCAGCCTGCCATTCCCTTGCATTGTACATTAACAATTTCAATAAAATCCACATTTGTGGGTTTTAATTTTTAGTATTCTGGGTTTTAGAGCGCACCCTATTTGCATGGTGCTGCGCTACGCTTAAACGTCGGAAATCGGCAAAAAAAAAAAAAATATTATTATTTTCATATTGCATCAGGAAACATTTCACATGGGCGTATATTTGGCCATTGGCATGCTTCCTGCACTGGATGCAACCTTTATTTGGAGCTGTCATGGCTCCGTTTTGCTATTTGCAGAACGGTACTCAGTTGTCAACTGAGTACATTTCTGCAAATAACACTGCTCTTACTCGGACAGGTTCGGGTTTCCTGAATCACAAATCTACCTCATTTGCATGCCTTTCACCTGCAATTGAGGTAATTTGCATATCCCAGCCCTGTCCGTGTAAGAGCCGTTTTAGGAGCTCTCTTACACGCCCCTACAGGCTGTTCCTGGATTGCTCGTCAGACATGATGGCTGCATGGAGTCTTACTCTAGTCTAAAACTCCATGCAGGCCTTCGTGAATCTGGCCCACAGTCTTTGTCACATACAGTATGCTGTAACAGTGGTTCAGGCACCAGTAACAAATGCTTCTAATTTTGTCTGAATTTCATTCCTTGTGATTCCACAATGTACTATTTTGGCTCTTGACACGAACGTTTCACAAATCCAATACAATCAAAACATTTTGATGTCTGCATCCTCCCTATCTCCCCTTTTTTCAATGAACTGAGTGGTTTGCTGATTTTATCATAGTAAAACTTCTGGGTCAAATGCTTTTTCAACAGTTGGGCTTTTACTGCTTTGTTGTTCTTAGCACTTGGAGCCAGTAAATTACTGCTGACTGGTAATGTGGTTCCTGTTTGTCTCGACATAAGTCTCTGGCCAAGTGAACCAAGATATTTATCATGAGGAATGTTTAGAAAAACATCAGTATTATCACATCTGTATTTCTCTAACAGCTGTTTTGACTTTGAACTGCATGTTCAGCCAAGCTGTTTGACTAAGGGTATTCAGGACTACCCATAATATGAACAAAGTCCCACTCTTCTGCAAATGTCTTCAACTGCTGACTTGTAAACTGTGCACCGTTGTCATAAATATCTCTGTGAGGACTACCATGGACAGAAAAATGTCATTTCAACTTAATAAGGACAGTACTGGAAGTTAAGTTGGGAAGTTGGTTAATCTCAAACCAATTTGAATAAGAGTCTACTAACACCAAGTAATGTTGATAATTTCACTGAAAGATATCTGTACTGCTACTGTCAACCAAGGCAGTTTAGGAATCTAGCTTAGCTGAAGTGGTTCTTTTTGTTGATGCAGCTTTGTACTATTACATACTGAACAAGATGAAAGCCCTTTCTCAATATCTCTTGACATAGAAGGCCAAAATACTAGACCTCTCACCCTTCTTTTGGTAGAATCAGTTCCCGGGTGGCCATGATGCAAGATCTTAATATACTCTTGTTGCAAAGACTTTGGAACAATCACTTTAGGACCTTTCATTGTCAGACAAAATCTCATCTCTGTACAGAAAATATTACTGCACTTCTACTGGTAAACAAAATTGCTTGGAACGCCATCCTCGACTGATAAAGAGGTTGAGCTTCTGGAGAATTGGATCTAAAGCTGTGTGAGTTCTAAGCTCATCAAGATCTGTGGAAGAAAAATTTCTCACTTCCATAACCCCAAAATCAAGCTGCTCATTGTTATGCTGTTCTGTGTTTTTTTCTGGGTGATCTGGATAAAGTATCGGCAAGATAAAGAAGTTTGCCTTTTGTATAAACAAGACTAAAATTGTACTTTTGCAATTTGAGCATCATGTGTTGCAGTCTAGCTGGAGCTGTATGTATAGGCTTTCTCAAAATAATAACTAAAGGTTGGTGGTCAGTTTCAATCTGAAGAGATCAACCATAAATATAATCATGGAACTTCAAACATGCAAACACAATTGCCAAAAGCTCTTTCTCAATCTGGGCATATTGCATCTCGGTCTGGGTAAGAGTTCTCAATGCATAGGCTACTGGTCTACCCTCTTGAAGAATGACTGCACCTAGACCAAACTTAGAAGCATCACAGGAAAGAGTAACAGGTTTGTGAACATCATAGTAGCTGAGAGTTGGTGGGTTGGCAATTTTCTGCTTCAGGACATCAAATACTCTTTGGTGCTCTTCTGACCATCACCAAATTACATCTTTGCATGTCAGCTCTCTTAGCGGTGCTGAAAGTTGGCTTAAATCTAGAATGAACTTGCCAAGATAGTTGACCATACCAAGAAAACATTGAAGGTCTTGAACATTGTCTGGATCTGGCATTTCGAGGCTTGCTGTTTGCTTGGACGGATCTAGTCGTACACCTGAACTGGTAAACAAGTATCCAACATAAGTAACTTTCCATAGCCTGAATTTGCACTTCTGAGGATTCTGCTTAAGATTCACTTCACAAGCTCTTTCCAGAACTTTCTTGAGATTTCTATCATGTTCAACTTCCCCATTGCCTCTTACTAAAATATCAACTACTATAACAGCACAGGGACAGCACAGAAAAATGTGCTCCATTGCATGTGGAAAGAGATACCTCAATGGCAGAATTTATTGCAAATGGCATTCTCAGAAATCTGTATCTTCCAAACGGCATATCAAATGTGGTCAACAATGATGATTTTCAGTCAAGCAAAATTTGTAAAATGAACTCTTTGCATCTAAGATAGAAAAAGCAGTGGTGTTTGGCATGAAGGCAGCAACTTCTTTGACTGTGCGCATTGGATGCTATGTTCAAATATCTTGGATCAATACATATTCTGATATCATGTGAGCTTCTCCTATGAGCTACTACCATGGAGGATACCCCATTCAATAGGTTCATCTACTGGACAAATTACTCCTAGCTGCACCATTTTGTCTAGCTCAGCTTTGACTCTGCTCTGCATAGCTACTGGAACATTCCATACTGGTCTGATAACTGGGTTAAGCTCTGGGTATAACTTCATACAGTACACAACTGGTAATTTGCCTAGTTTTACTGCAAAAATATCAGCATATCAGCACACTAAGAAAAAATTGTTTGGGTAAGATTTGAACTGTTGTCATGCAGGTATACATAGTGAACTTCTTTATTAAGTAAAAAGAGTCCCATTTTCAAACAGTCTGTAAGGCCTAATAATGACTGCATGTGTCTCTTGACTATAAAAAACTGCAAGTCATAGCTGTTCCCAGCAGATTAACATGAAAGCAATACTGAGCCTTTGGTTTGAAACTCTTCACCACCATAAGCAACAAGCTTCTCACACTTTGTCAAATCAAGTTGTTCAGTAGCTTTTACTCTAGCAAATGTTTCTGCTGACACAACAATGCACTTTGAGCCAGTACCTACTTTGAGCTCTATGAGACTCCCACTAGTACAAACAGTACAAAATATCTCATTCTTTGCCCACATATCTACTACATTGACTGTTTCACCAAGCACAGACACATCATCAACATAAAAAGTAGGGTTGCAGGTTTCTAATTGATCAACTTGCCTCTTGGAATGCCCTCTCTTAATAAAATAATGTGCCTTATTTGATTTATAAACCCTTTTGAAATTATTCCACTTATTGCAAGGATGATACTGCTGACCAAAAGCTAAGTACTTTTCTGGATTCATGATTACCACCACAATTACAACAGTTGACTATAAAGCTGGGTGGGGGCACATGATTTGTCTTTGCTGACTCACACTGATGCTTCACTGAGCATGCTCTGGAATTTGCTGGAAAGACTTGAGGTTTCCCAGGGACTGTTACAGGACCTGCAGTAGCTACCATGTGCTTGAGCCTGTTTCTTTTAACCATGTGCTGTATACTATCAGCATGATCTTTGTCACTGTGCCGTCTGCAGCTATTCTCATTTGTAAGCATACGTGTGTGCTTTTCTGTAAGCTCGTATATCTGACAAATTTCAATGGCCTTATTTAACATTAAATCACTGTCTTGAAGCAAAAATCGTTCTTACTGTGTCATTATTAATACCATACACAAGCCTGTCCTTTATCAACTCATCTCTCAAATCACCAGATCTGCACATTTTAGCCTTATTTCTCAAATCAGTTATTTATGCTGCAAAAGTTTCACCAAGCTTTTGACCCCTTGTGTAAAATAAGTGCCTTTCCATTGTAATATTTGCTTGGGGGGGCTTACACATTTCACTAAATTTACATTTTAAGCACTCTGGGTCTTCCCTTGCTTCAGCCGGTACCACTATATGGTGGACTTTCCCCTCCCCTACAAACACAGCAGGTGCATACACAAATGAACATTCTCTTTCAATGGCCTCTGAACCAGCTAAATTAAACAGAATAAATGTTTTTGTACATGCATCTTTGTCAGAAAAAGCAGCCTGTATGAAAATGCCGTATTTCTGCTCAAACAATTTAAAATCTTCTGCAAAATTGTTAGCAAACACAAACGGTGCAGGTCTGCGAAATCTTTCTGCCATGCCCACAGACTATAGTAAAACACAATCCAAATGGTCATTGTAATTATATATGAACATTCACACACACCAGGTCATTGTAATAATATTCAAATAGGTTCAAAGGTTCATAGGTTCATAGGTTCATACTAGGCTATCTGCCCAAGGGCATTTATAAGCCTAGCCCATAGTTAATTGGTTTTCGCCACCCCTTTAGTTTGAATAAAACTATGCCTATTATTTTGCTGTGCCTCTGTCAAGCAGTGACACTGAAGTAATCCCTGGGGTATATCTGCGATCTCCCATCCATTGGTCAAGATTCCTCTTGAACAAGGCCAGCGAGGTGCTCTGCCTCACATGTACCGGGATTTTGTTCCACAGCATAGGGAGTCTCTGGGTGATGAATCTGTCCCTCCAGCACGTTCTATTAATAACCGTGTCAAGGTTTAAGTCTCCCGCCCTTGTGGTTCTGAGGGATCTAGATTTTTTGAGGTGAAGCATATTCATCAAATCTGGGTTTGACGTGGCCTTATATGTCAGGCACAGGTCACCTCTGAGCCGCTTGCTGATACTGAATAGAGCTGGAGTTCTTTCAGTCGGGCAGCATAAGACATATTTTTGAGACCCTTTATCCTTTTGGTGAGGAACTTTTGGGGCCTTTCCAGCTGCTGCAGGTGTCGGGTCAGATACATTCCGAATGGGGCATTGTACTCAATCATAGGTCTAATGAGTGATGAGTACAGGGGGACGATGACCTCCCTTGATCTAGATGTGAATCCCTTCATGATCAGGTGGGCAATGTAGAAGGTTTTCCTAACTACTTTAGCAACATGAGTGTCAAACGAAAGGCTACTGTCAACCTGGGTCCCCAGATCCCTGATGACTTCTGCTGTGCTCAGTGGATTGCCACCTATATGGTAGCTAGGGGTAACCTTGTTTTTCCCGAAGGGTATGACTATGCATTTCTTGGCATTTAACTTTAGGCCATGGCTCTGGCACCAGTTATCCGTTTCTGTGAGGCCCTTCTGAAGGATATCTGTGTCAGATGTGTTTTTGACTATGGTGCCCAGTTTGCAGTCATCTGCAAACTTTGCCAGCCATAACCCTCCTGCATTTGCTTGTGCTTCAGAAAAGTAGATGCCGAACAAGAGTGAACCCAGGACTGAGCCCTGTGGGACACCACTTGTGACAGGCTTTGAGTCTGATATGGCTCCAGCAACTCTGACCCTGTGGGTTCTGTCACTTAGCCAGTTTGCAACCCATCTTGTGATGTATGGGTTTACATTCAAGCTGATGAGTTTTTCGATGATACCTGAGTGGGGTATTGTGTCGAAGGCCTTTGCCAGGTCAAGGTAGGCTGTATGGACTGCCTTTCCCTCATCAATGGCCTTGGTGACTGTCTCGAAAAAGTCAACCAAGTTTAAAAGGCATGATCTGCCTTTGACAAAGCCAAACTGGGTTGGATCCAAAGTCTGCAAGTTCCCTATGTCTTTATTTATGAGTTCCATCATGATCCTCTCCATGGCTTTGCAGATAAGGCTTGTCAAGCTAATGGGACGGTAATTTCCATGGTCGGTGGAGGCACCGCCCTTGTGAAGTGGGACCACAGTCGCCGTGCGCCACTCCTTGGGTACGTATCCTGAGGTGAGGCTAAGATTAAACAGCTGTCCTAACTGCGGGTTTAATTCCTCATTGAGTTCGTGGAGCACACAGCCGGGGACACCATCCGGTCCCATGGATGCTGTGTTTTTTGCTTTGGAGAGAGCAGTTCTCACCTGGGCGTTGGAGATGTTTGGGGGGCTACAATCCTCTGGTATAGATATCTCTCCTTTTGGGGGGGAGGGGAGAAGTTTGCACTGAACCTGTCAGCCAGTATGTTGGCAATGTGTGTAGGTTCAGTAATCTTCACATCATTTTGAACTAATTCTGAGCATATCTGGGAATTTCCTCCTAGGTTTCTAACATAGCTAAAGAAGGCCTTATGATTGTCTTTTGAGTCCTTGGCGATTTTTCTCTCAAAATTTGCCTTGGATGATTTTATGAGAGCTCTTAGTTTTTTACTTATAATGATCAAAGGTGTCTTACCTTTCAAGGATTTTGCTCTATCTTGTAGTAGCTTCCTCCTTTTGTTGTAGAGCTTGTTTATGGCTGGGGTCCACCAGACTGGACGCTTGCCTTTGGTACAAAGAGTCTTAGTTTTGTTTGGGATTGCCTGATCCATGCAGTCCTGTAGGTGCTGGTAGAAGGCATTTGTAAGTGATTCAGCGGTTTGAGTAATGTTTACCACTGGCTCAGGGGCCTTAAAGGAGACCACACTTGTTTTTAGAAGTGTGAAGTCGGCTTTGAGAAGTTTTTCACTGTGGTCTTTTTTATTTCAGGTGGGGGCGGGATGAGGACCTCCAGCGAGATTAGTTTATGATCTGACCTCACCAGTGAGGGGTATACTTCCGGTGTTGAACATTGTGATCCCATGTTCGTGATGATGAGATCAAGTATGTTTTCTCCTCTTGTGGGGATGGTGACTAGTTGTTCCATGGCATTTGAGTTTATGAACTCCAGGAACCTTTGGGCTTGAGTGTTTGGGCTTGAGTAGTGTTCCCAGTCTATATTAGGGTAGTTGAAGTCACCTAGTATGATGGTGTTTGGAGATACATTTATCCCCTCCAATGTTTTCAGGAAGGCCATGTGAGATTCCTGAGTTTGAGAGGGTGGCCTGTAACATGCTACAAATTGCAGAGCAGTCTTGCCTATGGTTAATTGCACCTGGGTGGTCTCCGATGCATCGTGCGTTGCCACCAACCTTGAGGTGTGGGTGTCCTTTATGAATATGGACACCCCCCCTCCTTTCTTGGTGTTGTCCAGATTTTGGGGCCGGAACGCATGATATGAGGTGAAACCTGATAATGCTGGGGTGCTCTCAGGAGCCTTGAACCAGGTTTCTGTCACAGCACAGACATCGATGTTCTCCATACTGAGAAGGGCCTCGAGTCGTGCATCTTGAGATTGAGACTTCTGGCATTGAGCAGCATTACCCTTAGTTTTTCCTTTTTGTGTTCTAGGGTGGTAGGTTTAGAATTTGAGCCTTGCCTAAAAAGGCACTATGGGGTGGCAAGAGCCTTTGCCAATATCTGGAAGCCTAGGGTGACAGGTGCAAGCCGTCCCTCATGAGCAGCGTGGCTTGTCCAGCATGTCATCCCAGGCAGACAGACATTGGATCCCCTTTGAATGACACCAGAATTTAAGCCAATTATTAAAGCTGATCATCTTATCATTGTATTGTGGCATCATTCTATGCACAATAAACTCTTCAAAAGACTATGCTCTGCAAAATATGCTTTGAAATAACTGTACTTTGTGAAATATTCCTTGAAATTATTGTACTTTATGAAATAACTGCATTGTAAGACCGCACACACTTGCAAACACTTTGCACACTTCGGATACTTTGAATAGCTTTAATTAATGCAAATAAGTAGCACATAGTGCAAAAATACAGTTATTTTCCATTTTATGCACATTTTATGTGATTCAGATATTGTTTCAAACATTTTCTTAATTATAACAAAAAAAGGCTAAAAAAAATATACTGTCGAAAAAACTTTAATAAACAAAAAATACATACACACAGACGCACAACTGGTAAAGGCTTTCATTTTAAATACAAACTTCTTCAAACCAAGTAGTACTAACAAACAGACTCTTTTATATATAGGCAAATTCATCAGATTACACATTAAATGAAATGACTTAACCCTTTCCTTCTCAAAGCTATTTTAAAATTCTTCCTGTCATTTATTCCTGGATAGGCACAGGCATTAACCCTTACCTGCCAACAATATTATAATTTAACTCATCTTCTGCATCCCATTTAGTTTTATAATTAAATACTAAATAAGAACTTCGTTAGACCAAGTTGAATGAAATTTAGAATGAAACCGCTTACCAGTTGTGCATCTGTATGTATGTATTTTTTGTTTATTAAAGTTTTTTTTCAACAGTATATTTTTTAACCATTTTTTTTGTTATATTTTATTGTGTGCCAGATTTATATAGCCATTTGGTTTTTGTTTTAGTGTTTGTTTATTATGGCTTTTTCAGCTCTGGGCTCATCTTCACAGTCGAATTCTAATTTTTAGTTAATTCCAACTGGTTTCATGTTACATGATACCCCAAATGATTCTTTGTTGGATAATGTACAAGGGGTAGTGGAGAAAGTTATTCTTGACCAAAAAGAAAAAGATTTAGAATGGACTAATGTATCCAGTACTGGGGTTCCTTTGGGAGCAATCCCTAAAAGGAACATTTTAGCTGAGAAGCAACTTCTGAATTCTAAGATATATGTTACTCGGGACAGTAATTTGGATAGTTGGTTAAAAGATCCCACCAATCCTGTCCTTGATATTGGACAAGCCTCTCTCACCAACCAATCAGATCACAGGGTGGATTTCTCATTGGAATTTAATGAGCTAAAGAAGAATATGATAAAGATTAAAAATTTACAGTGGGATATTACATTTTTTAAGGCCTGTCTGTCGGTGAAAATGGAACCCAAAGGACTTAGGGTTTTAAGAGCACCGACGGTTAATCAACTTTCCACAGTGTTATTGGAAGCATGAAAAGCTTTAAATGAAAATACTGGTATACGGTATGTGCAATTGCTTCTGGATGAAGCAAAGAGGAATTTGGAAACCCTGAATGAGTCAGTAGTAATTTACTATAATGCGCTCAAAGAATCTGTGCTTCGGGACTGAAAGTAAGATGGAAGAAATAACAAATGCGGTAGCTACTGAGAATGATTTTCAACACAAAAAGAAACTTAAAAAAGTTAATAGAGATAACAGACACTATGAAAAAGGAATTGGTTTAGTTCCATTGTGTGAACAGGTGACTACAAACAATAGTGTTGCTTCTGTTGCAGAATCGGAATAGGAAGTTGTTAGAAGAGCTACAAAGAGAACGCAGCAGAATTCTGAAGAGAAGAATGATGGAGTATCTGATAAGGCTGGTTTTATGAAGCCATCACAGGTTAAGGGCAATTTTACAGCTGCTAATCAGGGTTTTCAATGAGTCGAGGTATCTCAAGAAGGAGGCACAGGCAGGAGAACATGGGCACAAGTAGCCGTGTAAGCCCCAAAGGAGAATTTTTGAAAAGGAAATTTTCAACCATTCAGGAGGAAAAACAACAACAATATACACTGGACAAGAAATCATTTTCAGAGAGTGAATTATGTGTGCAACAGACAGAGGAATTGAATATTATTAATGGTACTGTGACTGTTTTAAAATAATTTATCTAGCTTTACACTGAATTCTTAGTAAATTAAGGTGCTCACTAAAGGCTTGTCTTTTGTGCCATCAGCATGAGCCGATGTTGTGGCAATTATTAATGCACTAAGAAGTTATGTATGGAAGTTAAATTTAAAATGTTTGCTGAATGATGTAAAAAATAAATTGGATTATGGATGAGATGATAATTATGTTTTTAGGAAACTGAGTTTATTTTACCCACCCTTAAAAACTAAATTAGAATCGTTTTAGTAATTTCTGAGAATAAGGTATATAATTTATTAGCCACCAAGATTAACAACGGTTATTATAATATGACTAATAGTGAAAGAAAAGCATTAATAGAACTGAAATGTGATCATAATATTTATATATAACAAAGGCAGATAAAGGAAATGCAATAGTTGTTATGGACTATAGTTTCTTCCAGGTAGGACATGATAAAACTGCTTAATGATGAAAACAATTATGTTAAAGTGAGTAGAGAAGAAATAAATAGGTATTTTAATTTAATTGATGCATTAGTAGAAGAATGGTTATTAGAAGGATGGATTGACAATGGTTTAGTGAAATATTTTAGGATTTTTAAACCTAGATTGGAGATGTTTTTTGGCTTCCCAAAGGTACATAAAAATTTGGATACCTATTTTCAGGCCCACTGTGGTAAGTGGTGCTAGTAAAACTGAGTCCTTGGCCATTTTTCTTGATAGAAAGCTACAAAGTGTGGTCCAAAATGGGTCATCTTATGTGAGAGATTATTTTGATTTTGTTGAACATATAAAGTCCATTGTTATTAATAGTAATGTGCGGCTAGTTACAGCAGTTGTAATTTTCTTATATACTGTCATTACTAATCGAGAGGGATTGGAAAGGGTTGAAAAGTTTTTAAATGAATTAAAATGTTTTAAGAAAGATTAAATTGATTTGTTAATTAGTATTTTAGATGTGATTTTGTCTTACATTTTTTTTTAATTTGAAGGAATTACTTTTAAACAAGTTAATGGTGTAGGGATGAGGGTAGCGATGGCCCTCAGTTACGCCAATGTTTTTATGATGATCTGGGAGGAAGAATATCCCCCGGATTCACAAATCCTCCATGTAAGACTTAATAAGTCTTACTCGGAGGCTGCAGTTGAATGGTATGATGTCAGTGTGCCATGAATATTCATGAGGGCACGCTGACTCAACCGTAACTCTTACACGGACCGAGTATGAAAGCAGGGGGCGTGCCCGACTGCCGAGCAGTCTAAATGTCCACGCCCCTGCAAGTGTAGTAAAAGCAAAATGTCAACACACAAGAGCGAGTTCGCTCAAATGTGCTTGCACCCAATACCACACTCCTTGACACTGTAAACCCTCATCACAGGTATAAAAAGTAAAATATTTAATTTTTTTTTTTTAAAATTCACAATATAGCTGCCCGTATTTGCACGTGTGTGCACGGGTGTGCCCATTGCTTATCTATAGTTAGCAATTCCGACATGGAAGAGCATAAGAAAGAATGTTTATACAGATCACACCAAATTGCAATGGCGTAATGGTAGAGCGTATGCCCAAAAAGAAGGCATTCACGGTTCGAGTCCTACCACTCCCCTTCTTATTTATGTTTAAATCAGTATTTGAAATAATACCAGACATATGATTAAAATTTTATTAAAAGCAGTGACATGACCAATGTATCAGTGAACAAAATATATATTTTTAAAGGACCCAGATATAGAATAGCCTGCTGTTAAGCAACGCTTTACACAGCTAAACACAGGTGCCCATAGCTAAATAGTGCTTTACCCAGCTAAACAGAGTTGCCCATAGTTTAATAGCACTTTACCCAGCAACACAGAGGTGCCCTTAGTTTACTAGCTCTTTACCCAGCGCAATAGAGTTGCACAAAGTTTAAAAGTGCTTTACCCAGCGCAATGTGTTTGCGCGGACATGTGCACCGCGCCAACCAGGGCAAGGTAGGGCACCAGAGTGCAACATAGAGCTAGGTTGCTTAAAAGCAGCCACACCCCCTAGCCTGTCTAGACAGTATTAAAATAAAAGAGTGACAAGGTTCGAACCCAGGACCCTGTGCATCATAACCAAAGCACAGAACCACTAAGCCATGACAGCTTAGGAGAAACAGCCACTATTAGCATACATATACTTAGAAATAGTAGATTAACCATTACTAAGCAGGTCTGCAGTCAGTTTAGAATTCTCAAAAATGGCCATTCACAAAAAAGTGCAGGAAATGCTGCATATTTAAGCCCCATTGGCAGGAATACTCGCCGTAACTGATTGTGGTACCCATTTGCAGTCAGGATGGCAAGTGTCAGAGAGGGCAATCGCTTTAGAGCGCAAAGGTGGGGCATTGAGGAGTCCAAATATATGGTTTGGCTTCTAGTCCACCAACATGAAGGCTGACTCATGCAGGGCCAAGTTCAATGGGGGGCATACAAGGCAGAGGCATGGAACCAGTTGGCACATTATCTTACCAGTGCCACAGGCATTCCTAGGACTGGTGAGCGGGTCTGTCACCACCATGCAGACCTGAAGCGACGAAAGGAGGACCAACTGAACAGATGGATAAAGGAGGCCCATCAGATGCCCAATGCCCACTACTGAGTAAGTATCCATGTAATTAAGTATGTAAGAAATGCTATCCTAGCCTATAGTATGGATAGGTATTTTCCAATATCCCTTCATTTATATTACAGCTGCAGGTGTTCGTTCCACGAATCAGCAAGCCTATGCTGATAGGCTGGAAAGGCTGCGCCACCAGGCAGGTTAGTAATTATTCAGCTGGTATTATTATAGAATATAAGTGAGACAGCCTGTAAAAGAGTTCAGTGTTGTAACCCAGTAATAAAGGTCAAATAAGCCTAGAATAAAGCTTCTGCTAGTATTCTAAGATCAGATAAGTGATGTAGCCTGAAAAAGAGTATTGTAATCCATTAATAAAGAGTAAACAAGTCTCAAATAGAGTTTCCACCTGTATTGTAATATCAGAGAACTGCTTCAGCCTGAAAATGAGTGTTCTAATCAATCAATAAAGGACAGACAAGTCATGAATACATCCTTGTATATACTGACATATGAAATAAGTGAGTCAGCTGGAAAGGATTGTTGTAACCCAGTTATAAATGTTAATAAAGCCTGGAATTAAGTACCATCCTGAGATGCAAATATAAAATAAGTGAGAGAGTGTGAGAAAGAGTATGAAGCTACCAATAAAGGTGTAAGAAGTCTGGAATAAAGGTATACTGCATGCACTACATAATAAAATGAATGAGACAGCCACAACCAAAGAGTGAAATGTTTTTAATAAAGTACAATACCTGGACTGTGCCCATCCCACATTTTGGATATGTTATTGTACCTTTGCATTATGGAGATAATATAGTTGTATGAAATGCTGAACACCCACAGTTGTCTAGGCCTATATAAACTGGCTGATGGGAATGCCAGTATCTCAGAAGAATATTTATAGTCCTCAACTGTTTCATATATGTTATGTACATGTTAATCTGGTACATGAGCAGCTTGTGCTTGTTATCCCAAAAATGGCAGTGTGTTGCTAGAACTGTATGTAACTGTTCAAATGTAGCAGGATACTTTACCTGAACACAGCCAGATATGAACATATATGAATACAAATGGAATGTATATTAATGTAGCAGTAACATCTCCATCACTAACATTTCTAAGGTTACATACAGGGAACTGTAGTAATACATGTAAGGGATATATATCTGCATCTAGTAGGAATGTACAGTCTACGTATTGGTATTTTAAGTTGTTAATGTAATATTATACCCCCCTATGTTATGTTCACAAATGATGCCATTCCACACCAAACTGGGTATGTGTATTCACAATTAATTCCTATGGACATTTGTCCTGTTGGTTTATACATATCTGCATGTATGTTGATGCATGTGCCCTGTTCACATATCCAAACCTGATGGCCTGTTGACACCAATCAACCCTGCATGCTGTTGAAATGTCCACTGTTGTTCTAAATATGCATGTGTTATGCTTGCTGCTCAATGTTTGGAATTCATGTGTGTTTGGTTAATGGGAATACTAATGCATGCTGTTACAACTAATTTGGAATGGTGTTGTTTGTTACTAACCCAAAATGCCATTAAATACTGCTAAACATAGGAAAACTGGGAAGGCGGGTCCCAGCGGACCCACCTCTCCCACCTCATCTGGCAATTGCACCTGGCACCAGTGCCCAGCCTGGGACCTCCTCCTCTGGTGGCCCTGTGCCACCTTGGGGTGGAAGCGCTGCAGGGGATGGGGCTTGCCCCCCCCTCTGCAAGTGTGGCCGGAGGAGAGCCTCCACTCACCCTCCAAAGGGTCCGGGCTGTGATGCGTAGTGAGATCAGGCGTTCTGTGACTGATCCAGTATGCCAGCTTTAGTAGAGAGTGTTGCAGCTCATGGGTGTGCCTGCCCCTCCTATCCAGCTCCCAGCACAGCCTTGGCATGGGCTGTGAAGGTGCAGTGGTAACTGCCCATGGATGGGGATCTCAGTTCCACTGTTGCCATCTGTGGGCTCATGAGCTTGCGATATCCAAACATCCGTCCCCATCAATTGTGTTTATCCAGCACATGTGTCATACTCCACCCCTGTATGCGTCTTGTTTGTCTTTTCTGTTAACCTCCCTAACCCACCTCCCCCAATATTCCTACTTCCTTTACCTCACATTCCACTCTTACCTGAAAAAAAAAAAAAAGGTAATCTGTACCCGC